>NC_063202.1:18713737-18781237 GCF_017589495.1 Alosa alosa
CAGAGAAGGAGAATTTTAAAAAGGTCACCGGGGCCCGTTTGCATCTGCTCCTTTTATCCTCTCTGTGTTTGCGAACCTCGTGCTTGATGAAGTAGCGTGACTTGATGGTTAAGGAATGCCCCTACGTTTGCAACATACATGTGCATGTGCGAGTTCAACCCCTACCCCCTGCTGTGCCTGTACACTCAGCCTCTAGCCCGGCCCACAGGCATTTTTGATTCCTCCCCATTTGTTTGATCACGCCCCTAAACCTTCCCGCTTTTTCAGTCACTTTCAGTCAAACCGTCGGAGGGAGAAGACGTGCGACTAAGAGCTCCGGACTTTTCTCTCTCTCTCTCTCTCTCTCTCTCTCTCTGTCTAGCGCGCGCGGAGCCTCATCCCCGGGACTCTGCCTGCCTGCCTGCCTCTGCCCGCTACACTCTAAAAAATAATACACTGGCTCAACTTAAAAAAATTGAGGTAACAATTTGCATGGATCTTTTTAAGTAATTTCAACTCAAGCCATTTTTGAGTAAATATTGTGAGACTTATATAGTTAGAACAACTGAATTATATTATATGATCAAATTAATATAATTAAGTTGATTCAACTTAATTAAGCTTTTAGAGGACAAATCAAGTTGATTGTGCTAAACTAATTGAGTTCTTCTCACTATAAAAGTCTCACAATATTTACTCAAAAACAACTTGAGTTGAAATTATTAAACAAATTAAGGTAACAATTTGCATGGATCTTTTTAAGTTATAGTAACTTACTTCACTTCTGTCTGAATGAAAGCACACAGCAATTTAAATTTTTTCTGAAAGCATTGTTTATTTTAAAGCAATGGCAACTGGTCCAGTTGTGCAATGAATGAATGTAGAGATCTGTCTGAATTGGTCATTTATCTGTATAAAAGAAAGGCACAATGTTAGAAAATTTACCTCAAGACAAACAACAAAATGAACAAAATCTACGTGGTTGGCAGGATTGACACAGAATATTTCTCAAACTTCAAAATAAATAAATGTTGGCCTACCTATTAGGCCTATGTTCAGGTTAAGCTAAGAATGTCAAATGGCCCACAAACCTTCATAAATAGTGACAATGTTAGGCTTAACTAGGGGGCGATCAAATATGATCCTCAAACACGTGCAGTGTTAGAACTAGCAATGCTAAAATGTTAAGTGCTGAATGCAGCTGTCACTGTGAAGTTTGAAGACACCAGACAGCTAAATTTACCTTTACTAACTCCAAATTATCAAAGGGCAGGCTGCAGGTAACATTGAAGACGCCAGCTACCAAAGTCATCTTTTCAAATGGTTTAATTATCGCGGCAAGCAGCAGCTAGCTTGGAAGACACGATAGCTACTGTCTGTAGATAGCTAGGTAAAATCCATCTTTTTTCAAATATTCAAATTAGCAAAAGGGCAAGCTGTAGCATTAATTTCATTTGTAGTGTCACGTGACAAAGATTTTGATGCACTGTGTGCCGTTGTTTGATAGCTGTTGCTTTTAAAACAAACACAAAAAATAGTAGGCTAGACTACTTTGCACGTACCTTTGATGTTCGATGCAGGCTACATGTACAGGATCCTGTGCCATAATTTCTGTTACTTCTCAGGCGTGGTCTGGAAGGTCCTGAATGTTCAGTCGTGTTATCAGCTTTATAAGTTTGGTCACGAGATTTACAAGTTTCAGTAACTTAATACTTTCTATTGTTAGGTGAAAAGCAAGACTGTGTGTTGAAAATCCATATATTAATAAGTTGAGACAGCTTTCTTTCTTTTTTAGTATGACAAACTCCTTAAAATAAGTTGTCAACTCACCTATACATGTACAAGTAGCAAACTTAATTTTTTTATGTCGAAAATGTTCTTCATTTTAAGTTTTATCTACTAACCTCATGAATAATTTTTTAGAGTGTACTAGGGCCGAGGAATCCTAAGGAATCCCAAGCTCCCCCGAGTTCAGAGCCCTCGCAAGCCACGCACGCCGCACAGGCCCCCGGCAACAAAAATTAACTGTTCAACACGGTTGCCCTCTCACACTCAGGTTGTGCTTTACAGACTTTTATTTTAATTTCTTTTTATTTTTCAATAATACATTTAAAAAAAAAAAAAAACATTTAAAAAAACTCTAAACTTTTTACGGTTTCAAGGTACAAAGCAAAGTTACACCGATGTTGCTGAAAGTTCCAGAAAAACAAGAACGGTACTCGCCCCTTTGTATGATGTCATAAGACACGTCTGCAGAAAATAAGACCTCCCCATCATGACGTCATAAGACACGCCTGCAGAAAATAAGACCTCCCCATCATGACGTCATAAGATACGCCTACCTCACGTGATCAAGAATGATCTGGAAGGTAACGCCCCCCTGAATCAGCAAATTTTTAATTTGACCTCTGACCTTAATTAGGGGGCCCCCCATCCATCATCTTGACAGAAGGTGGCCTTTATATCTCTCTGGCAACATACCTACTTCCAAAGCTTTACTCACTCTTCCCTGAAATGGATCTTGTGTGAAAACTGGCTTATTATCCTTCAAATCAGTAACACGTATTATGATTTCCATGGGGTGCTCTGCTATACTTCCAGCTTCACTGACAGCATGAACACGTAGCTGAAATAGAAAGAATATTAGAAAGCACTGTAGACTCAGACTGCACTTCTAAATACAGTTCATTTCATATTTTGTATCATTTCAGTGGGCATTTTTCATCATACATTTTTTGTGTACATAATATTTACCTGCAAGAAATGTGATCAAGTTTGTCATACAACAGTAACAGCTGCACATGTAGTAGGAAGTATGCTTCCTTTATGATGAAGTTCCCCATTGATAATATCCGTCTTTAGGATAAATATTTCAAGTTTGTATAAACTTAACACATTTTCCGCGTGGTTGAATACAAGCAGTATATGATATTTCAGACTCAGTGTGAAATCTTCAGGAGAGCTTCTGAACAGTTTGTTTCCCCTCTGTAGACCAAAGTCCCAGAAGGAAGGAATACGTTTTGCTTTAACTTTTTCAAAATCAACTATTCGGATATATTTTCATTAAAGTGTGAAATGCAAATGTAAAGCGCTGCTGTTTTGTTCCGTTTACATTACATTTTTAACACAAGAGGACCTTGTTCTTGTTTGTTTGCATTGTACTCTTTGGTATCTTGCTTGTTCATATACCACCTATACAGATGAGTCTATATTTCCCCACAAATGGGTAAACCTTATTGTTAACCAGTCATCTTAACTAGCCCTCAACACTGGGTCACTGGGCATGTGTCACCAGGGTCATGAATTCCACTACAGACACTAAAACAGTGAAATGGTCTCTTACTCTGTAATGGTTTTGCTGCTCTCTATCCAGTGGCTGTGTTACATACAGCAATCCAGTCTCTCTATCAACGGTGAAGAGGTTTACGGGAGGCTCGTCAGCACCAGGTCCAGTGATGCTGTAAATTACCTTCACCTCCTTATTGTGTGAGGTTTCAATCTGAAAATTTTATGACACAAAGAATTGAAAACTAATATGTTATTGCCTCTTGACTCTGCTGTGAAATGGTCGTCAGATAATTAAAAAAAAGTCAAACATTTTAGACACATGCCTGAGCAACCCTTTGGGGGAAAGGACCTCTTTGGTTCTCTGGAATACTTATAGGAGGAACAATCCAATCTCTTTTCTTCCTCTTCAGAATGCATGAGGTCTTTGAAAAGAGAGGGTCAAAATTGTTGGTAGGAGATTCAGATTTAGAAATATGTTGATGTTGTTCCTTACTTACAATTCCCACCGAAATCTGGTCAGTCACATAAGATTTTGGAAAAAGGTTAAAAAATAACATTACTTTCTTTCTTTCTACTTTAAGTCAACAGTGAAATAACAGTAAAATAATATCAGTATATAACATGAGTAATATATCACCACTAACCACATTCAGACTCAAATAGTTCTTGCTAATGCAGCATCAAAAGTACCTTCCACATTAAGAAGTGCTTCATCTTGTACCAGAGCAGGCCCCGAGTCCTGTCCAGGCTGTGATGATGGGATATCAGCATGGATTCCTGGAGCCACTCCCTGCAACCCCTGTTCATATTAGAGATCTATGAGATCTTAAACTGGGGGGTTGCGAAATTAAATTGTCGGAATTGAAAAAAAAAAAATTTATATGTTTTCAGAATACTAGGTATAAAAACTGGTGTTATATTCAGTTGTCTGACATAGGCCTATCATTTAAGCTTTCTTACCCCACAGAAGCACCAGTTACATTTGGATGAGTATAATTTATCAATTGGAAAGTTATAATCACATTGTCAAAGGCTGCCATAGACATACTGTAACCACCTTTGGTATCAACACAGTCTATCTATAAATCAAGTCAAGTCAAGTCACATTTATATAGCACACTTAAACGACCAAGGTGCTCACAGAAATAAATATAGTAATAAAAACAAAAACATAAGTGACAAAAAATAAATAATTAAAAAAAATTATAGAAATGATAATAATAAACTGATTATGATTGTAGATAAATGAAGATACAGTTACTAAAACTATTACTAGGTCTGGAGCAAAATGTACAGAGAAGTTAAAAGTGGAATATTGCATAATGCTGAAAAGAAATAGAAATAAGATAAGATAAATAAGCAAAGGGGAGAATTAATGGACATTAAAGGCCAAAGAAAATACACAGGTCTTTAAATTTGATTTAAAGCTACTGATAGTGGGACAGGACTTAATTTCTGTAGGGAGATTATTCCAGTCGAGGGGCTGCAACAGAAAAAGAGACCTATCACCTTTCGTTTTTAGGATTGCATTCGGGACTGAAAGAAGATGTTGTGAGGAAGACCTTAGTGGCCTATAGGACAGTAGGGCCGTAAAAGGTCACAGATATATTGCCATCCCATTGTAGAATTCTGGGGTATTCCTACTGTATTCTGATGTGTTCATATGTTACTTCTGTGTGTAGTATACAACAGGGAGAGGTCCATATTATTGTACATAACTGTGCCTTAGGCCTGTGTACCAGCAGGAAGGTCATACAGGCAGATGTTTAGGAACATCCAGGGAACATCAGTGATAACATGGGCCGAGGGAGACAGCATGTCTGCCTATTCGGGCTAGTATCTCCATCTGGCCAGGGCCGGGTTTTGTACACTGGTTGGCACCTGCCATGTTGGCATGATTGACGTTTGTATGTTTTAGTATAACAGGCTTTGTCTTAGGTTTTGACACGGAGACGGATCGAGGAAGCAACCCGAGGAGCATCTTCTGTCGGAAGGCTCAGCAGCCGCTTCAAATAACAACCACAACTGTTAGACTCTGCACAGTTTTACTGTTTGAGACTTAGCCTGTGTTCTGTTATTCATTGTTGTACCATCTACAATAAATCATCATCTAATCGCCGATCCAGATCCCACCGTCAAGCTTTATTGACCATCTTCAATACAGACATTAGAACTAAAACACAACGCAACAACCAAAGAATCCAACACCATTTAGGGCTTTGAAAACAAAAAGCAAAACTTTAAAATGACTTCTGTATTTGCAGGTAACCAGTGGAGTTGGGCCAGCACATGACTTGTGCATATATGTTTCTTAGTTCCAGTAAGAAGCCTAGCTGCTGCATTTGGACTAATTTACAGTAAGTCTAGCAAGGGTTGATTGGTTTAGACCTAAAAACACAATTATAGTCCAGCCTAGATGTAACAAATGCATGGATTATAGTTTCTAAGTCACTATATGAGAGCCAGGGCTTTAATTTAGCTATTGTTCTTAGTTGAAAAAAGCTTCCCTTAACCACACTACCGACTTGCTTATTGCATTTCAAAGAGGAATCTAGATAAACACCTAGATTTCTGACATCACTGTGTCAATTTACAGCCAGTGGTCCAAGTGTATTTCTTAGCTTAGCAACAGAGCTCAACGGACCAAAAATAATTCTCTCTGTTTTTTTTTTTTTCATTTAATCGTAAGACATTTGTAGCCATCCAACTCTTTATATCATTAAGGCAGATAAACAGGCTTTCCAAAGTGCAGGAACTTTCGGTTGTTAATGGCAGGTAAAACTGAGAGTCATCTGCATAGCAGTGATATTGAATGTTGTGTTTGTTAAAGATGGAACCAAGAGGGAGCATATATAGGGAATAGCAAAGGGCCTAAAATGGATCCCTGAGGGATAGCACATTTGATAGGAGCCGTGGACGAAGAGCAATTGCCTAATCTTACAGAGAATGTTCTATCATTCAGATGATATGAACCATTTCAACACCACCCCTTGCAGACTAATTTCAACCTCCAGATGTTTTAAAAGGATGCTATCGTCAATGGAATAGATGACTATTTTTGCCTCTGCCACCAATACCTCATAACATTTTCAAAAGTGAAACTACATTTTGTGTGGTTCAAGAGAAGGTCATGAGACGTTGCCAATGTTTTTTTGTTTGTTTGCTTGTTTGATGGTTTCTCTGTTTTTGGAGGAGGTGGGAGGGGGAGGTGGTCACCAAACTGCAGTACGATATGTCAGGTATCTACAGAGCAAGTATATATTTCCTTCAAGATCGAAGTACTGACAGCACAAAGTGCATGCATATCCAAGAGATTGTTAAAATGTGACATGTTCCTCGAGCAATAATTTTAAAACATTTGGAACAATTGGATGCATTTTTCACTGATTGCATTATCACAAGTGGAACAAAATCCAGAGCACTTGCAGGGGCGGAGCTATGTGGTGGCCAGGGGGGGCCACGGCCACCACAGGTCAAAGCTTGGCCACCTTGCTGGCCCCCCCAGCTCCGTTCAGTGAAAAGTAAAAAAAATAAATAAAAATTGCTGCCGTTATCGACGGCACTTTGCCAACACTTTGCAAAGCAGGGACTGAACCAATTAATGCACTCTATACGACCATTGGCCCAGTCAGGAAGTGTAGCCTATGGTTGTGATCAAGTAGGCCTAGTGCAGCAGCAGCGGGACAATTCAAGTCATCTGTTAAAAACACTTGACAGTAGACTACTACTTAACCTCAGTAACAACAGGTGAGTTGATGATAAGTTGGAACATTAATGCTAATAAGATGTTAGAATGTGTCATGAATCATAACCAAGTGAGCTGCGTAGTTGGGCTGTCCTGGTTAGGTAGGCTCTGACATTGATGTGTGGGGCTGATCAGAAATAATCGGAAGCCTGCGGTAACGCTGTTACAAAAACATTTCGATAAAATTCGGGTGAAATGCAAGCATATTAGGCACATATCTCCGGATGGCTCCAATAAAAGTAGGCTAATAGGGCCTAGCCTAGGCTACTTTATAAAAAAACATAATTTGCTGACTGCGTGTGGTTCTTGCCATAGCTGGTCAGGCAGAGGCAGGCTGCTTTGCCCGAGTTCTTTGTTACATTGCTCCAGAACTGTTCATGGCTGCGAGATGAAACAAGTGGGGCTTTCCAACGAGACTAAACACTTGCCTGTGCGATCAAGTATGAATATGAAAAAAAATCATGAAATTAAATCAAATTGATTCATATTTACAGTTCACCTGCGCACCCATTACTCTCGTTTGAATTACTTGTGAACCCGTGATCGCATAGATATGACAAGTATTAATATGAATTGGTGGCAGATCTGGGTAGCCTAGACTGTTCTAAAAACATAGTGCATGTGTAAATGGCACTTACAATGACCAGGATAAAGGCTTATAACTAAAGGTAGTGAGAATGGCCAAAAATAGACTAGGGCTCATAGGGCTAAATAAAAAAAAATGGCATTTATTTCCGTAAGGCACACACCACATATTTTTCACATTTGCTCTGCCCCAGAGAATCCCTCCACCATGGCAATGATATTGCCAGATTCAGGACAGTCTGCCCTACAGTACACACACATGTGCCAACTGACAGCTTGCAGTGGTGAGATACATGTCGAAATATAAGAATTTTTATAATACACTTTTTGTATTTTTATTATTTAAAAATCTGATCAGATCTTTCAGCAGATCTGGGTAGCCTAGACTACAGGTTGTGAAAAAGCCCTTAAAACAGTCGTGTTCTAAGGGTTAATTTCTTAATTCAGAGCCATGTTACTTACAGACAAGTACTTGGAGTGGATATCAGAAATAAATATAGTTTGGCCATCAGTATAAGATTAAATATCTGCATACAATATTTTTAGTATTTATTATTGTTCTTTAACATCATTTGAATAAGACTGATTAAGTAAGGTGCATTATCATAATGTACTTTTGGTAACACTTTATTTTAATGTGTCGCTGTTACAGTGTACCTACCTAATTAGGTACAGTGGTACAACCTGTGTAACAACATGTACTATCAGGTACTATCATTGTACTTGCATTATGTATTTGTGGGTACCTACATATAGTTGTTACATTGTAATACTGAGTGCTTTTACAAAACTTTGCCAATTTGCCTAAAAGAGGCAAAGAGCTGACCTGAGACCTGCTGGATGGGGTAAATCGGATCATCGGATCATTTTGATATACAAAGCATGCTTAGCTCCAGTCAAGGCCTCATTGTCTTCAGTGTACATGTAACAGCTGTGCTGCTACAACCTTGTTACTCTTTGATACAGTGGAATAAACTGGAACAGGTCTTGTCTTGGAACAGGTCTACTAATTCACATGTACTGTGTGGTGTAACAGCAGACACGTTTCAACACATCAATTACAGGATGCATAACATCATTGACAGGATGTATATATGTAGATGTAAGTACTTAACTGGTACACTTTATTTTAATGGGTTTATTCCACTGTATCAAAAGAGTAAAAAAATGTACCAACACAGTTGATACATGTACTACAGTATGTGGGGTAATGGCAGACATGTTCCAAGACACCAATGACACAACATACATGTAATATGTAATTGTAAGTACTTAACTGGTACACTTCATTTTAATGGGTTTATGCCACTGTATCAAAGAGCAATAAGTGTGTACCAACACAGTTGATATATGTACTATGTAGTGAATTAGTAGACCTGTTCCAAGACATCGAAGACATAACATACATGTAAGTAATTAACTGGTACATTAATAGGTTTATTCCACTGTATCAAAGAGTAACAAGGTTGTAGCAGCACAGCTGTTACATGTACTGAAGACAATGAGGCCTTGACTGGAGCTAAGAATGCTTTGTATATCAAATCTATCATGACCAGATTTACCCCATCCAGCAGGTCTCAGGTCAGCTCTTTGCCTCTGATGAAAATTTAGGCAAATTGGCAAAGTTTTGTAAAAGCACTCAGTATTACAATGTAACAACTATATGTAGGTACCCACAAATACATAATGCAAGTACAATGATAGTACCTGATAGTACATGTTGTTACACAGGTTGTACCACTGTATCTAATTAGGTAGGTACACTGTAACAGCGACACATTAAAATAAAGTGTTACCGTACTTTTTTATAGCATTGGCGTATTTATGGAAAATGTGTTGGAGTGGCCAACAAACTGACCTGTGTATCAGTGTTGGCTTTACACAATTTATTGCCATTATTAAAAAAAGCTATCCTAATCTTCAAAACTTTTTGAGTAGTTTTCAAATAGTAGTTTTGATTCCCAAGTGCCACCCCAATAAAAAAGTCTGGACCCAGCTGGCCCCCTCTATAAAATAATCCTGGCTACGCCCCTAAACACCAGGCTTGTGCAAAATTCCAGAATTGAATTTTGAACTGGCTCTTAAATTCCAATTCAATTCTTGAATTTCACTTGCATTTCAATTGAGGTAGCAAACAGGAAGCAGAATTGCAATTCGAATTTTGCACAACCCTGCTGAGCACTTGTGTTGTCTTTTAAGTCCACCATGACTGTAGATTTAACTGTGCTTTTCATGAAGGGGAACAGAAAGTTGACTTCATGAGAATGTCGTAGAGAAACAGCTTCAATCATCAGTGTGGTTCAACCCCATGTGATGCAGTTCACATCTCTTACGTGACTTGAGCTTCACTTTTAAAGATGTAATAAAATCCTTAGTACATAGTCTGATCTTCACAACCATGTCCCTAATTCAAGTGAAATGTGTTAGAAAACAACCAATCTCACTCATGTGCAGCTGAGGGGCCTGGTCATATTGCTTGTATTAGTGAATAGCAAAAGAATATAAAGTACATAGAAAGACTTCTATAGAATAGCCTGGGTAAAATTGAGCTGTGCTAAACTGTATGACTATAGAATTCAACATGTATTCTCTCAGTTTAGTTTCATTCTGTTCTGTTAACCACTAAAATGTGGGGAGAAATGGCACAGATACATCAGTAATGGTCATTGTTCCACAGTTTGATTAAGGCTGTTCTTCATCTTTCATTGCCCTTCCTAAATGCATTTACTGAATGTTATACCGGTAACTTGAATGGCGTATTTCTTTTCAGTAATTGTGACTTGCCTCTTCTCTCTTTCAGTTACGATTTCAAATGAGCTAAAATACCAAAACACGCAAACTTAAGAATGAAGATAACGTATCAACTGATAAAGCTTGGCTATTTCCTTTAGTTCATCTAATCAACTAAAGATGTAATGTATGCAAGATGTGCAAATGAGATCCTTTGATACATGAATAAGTCATGTTATTTAATTTTATATTTCAGGCAGTTGTGCTGTTTAGATATACTACGTATATATATATATATATAAAATGCATTAAAACGGTGGATATTGCATTTTGGAAAAGAGCTCTTCATATGTAAAAAAAAGCTTTTTTTTTTTAAACGTGAATTTATAACGGCAATATTTCAACATTCATCAGTTACTTTCCCATCATTCATCACATCACAAATGCATTCTGTTAATTGTACATATTAGTACAGGTGAAGTTAGATATCAAATTCAAAGTTTACAAAGTTAATCAATTGTTACAGTATGGAATAAAGCTCACCAAAGACAGGATCACATAAAACAGCATTGTGTCCAGCTGGTCGCTCTCTGTGTACTGAAAGTGCTTAATGTCATAACTGAAACTTAACTTTGTTCATTAAGCATGAAATTCTGTGAGTATGACACTTGGTCTAGACCTCAATCACTACAGTGCAAAAAAAAAAAAAAACATTTGACAAATCATTCTATGTGCTGCCTCCAGGCAACATACTAATTTGTCCTGTTCACACAAAATGAGACAGCAGGGATGGTAACTTCAATACTATCCAATGCGACTGCAAATAAGAGGTCCTATACTCAAGTCATGTGGTTCCTCTTTCAGGGGCTGTGCAGGTGTCTTGCGACGTCATATTTTGCAAAATTGCTTTTCATTTTCTTCCAGTATCATCAAGAAAAAATATGAGGAAAAAAAAAAAAAAAAAAACCTGCATGTTGCCATGAGATGCTGACATTGTACCGTAACAGACTTACATGGCCATACCATATACTAAGAAGGTTGCAGGTTTTGTAGCCTACTCAGATTTGAGGCCTGGGAACTGCTTTCTCCCTTTCTTAAATGTGCTAGAAGTGAAATGGCTTGCTGTGATGCCAAAGGAGGTGTGCTCAAAGTGTGAGCCATAAGAAGGACCACTAGGTCAGGTTGACTCCTATATGAGGGCCCCCAGAAAAAGGTTACGCACTGGTGAGCCCCCCTGTGATGTAGTTAGTAGTATAGCAGATATAGTATGCATGACCTATCACTAAACTATCTCAGAAAGAAATATGTCAAGGTGTAAACCAAGACATGAGGCCTAATGTTGAGAACATCACATCAGTCCAAGAGCCCAAGCTAAAAGAAGACAACAGCATTGTCTGTGAAATCAAGGCTAACAAAGCTTCTGAGCTTGACGAGTTTTATCTCTTTGCTGATGTGACCTCGCATGCCACATAAGTCCAATGTCTATCCCTAAGGATGTTGTGGTTGTGATCTCTGATCTCATTGATGCCATTGAGAGCAATGAAAAAGACGCAGAAAGAAAGCTATAGACCCTGAAACCCCAGGTCGATGTCAAATGCTCCTCTGGCATAGTGGTAAGAATTTACATTTTTAAATGAGCTTTTCTTCTTTAGTTTTAAACGATTAGGCTTACATTTCCTCCATAATCACATAATCACTAAAGGGAAGAGGAGAGATAGACTTCTCTGCATAGTCTGTCTGCCTCTCCACTTTACTGACTGTCCACTGGCCTACTGTTTTTACTGCTACACTGTTTACATGCTATATTAGCACATATGACTTAAGACTTGACTTGCGACTCCACTCAAAAGACTTCAGACTTGACTCGGACTCATAAAAGGCCAAAGTAAAACATTTTGATATTGAATTTGACTGACAGAGCTTTCAATTCGGCAGCCGTGGCCTAGGCTACTGGTTAGCGCTTCGGACTTGTAACCGGAGGGTTGCCGATTTGAACCCCGACCCCTCATTGCTACCCAAGCGCTGCTGTTGTTGCAGGCAGCTCACTTCGCCGGGATTAGTGTGTGCTTCACCTCACTGTGTGCTGAGTGTTTCACTAATTCACGGATTGGGATAAATGCAGAGATTAAAATATACTTATACTTACAATCAACCACATTATAATCAATAGGCCAAAATCATAATTGTGTAGCCTATCTGTGCCGAATTTCGTAATTCAAGTCCAGTGCATAACTAAATAAGAAAATCTTAAGGCTATGTATCTTGAAGTTCCAGTATGTGAGAAACTTGATATGCCTTAACATCTCCAACCTCAAGTATGCAGCTAATAAGGAAATAGAATTGTTATTTAATTAAACAAGGTGAACTTGTCCCCACTGTAGAATGCAGAAATGGATGCTACAAGGAAGGGAATTCAAACACCTTACCATCTATTGATGTCATTGTGGTTCATTGAGATATCTGACATTTTTTCTGTTAAAGATTGGCATGGAGACAATAGGACATGTTTGCCTTTGTCAGTGTCCTTATGTGAACTTGCACAGGTAAACTTGCTCATCTTTACTTGCGTATGACTTCACACCAGTGCTTCAGACCAGAGCTGATGCTTCAACAGTAGCCGTCACTGAAAAGCTGTGAGTGTCTGTGAACACAGCTGTTCTCACATTAGCTGATTGCGATAAAAATAAACCATTGTTGCCTAATTACCAATTATTCATTACACCTGTGTGTAGTATCTACTTTTTAAAGTGTTTTTCACATAGTATTTTGCAGTATTTCTAAAATACAAAAATACACACCAATAAAGTATTTTGATACAAAATACAGAGCCATTTCCTTCAACCCAATAAAATACAAATGACAAAATACTATTTTTTATTTGAAATACAAATACATATTACATGTTTCAGAAATACTAGCCTACCCATCCCTGGGAACAGGCAGATTACATCTTTATAGTTGGCCATATGGTGACATACTTAGGTTAATACTGTATTTCACCAGTTAGGGCACCAAAATGGCCAGCGGCGGCACTGTGTAGCCTATCTTGACAAGTTTTGGGTTACAATATACAGGTAGTGGGCTCTCTGTTGATTTTAATGAGTGGGCCTAAGCCTAAAGTTACAGCATTTCTATCACAATTGACCAGACTTCGACCTTTTGTCTGCTTTTAACAAAATTCTGGTTATGGTTGTTCCTTGTATTGCATCATGAGCCATCACTGCGCCTATTGCATTCTACTGTTGTTAACCTTAACCCTTTCGTGCCCGTGCCGAACATTCCATTTTTGGTGCTGGATGACCTCCTTACACAAAAAACCTTATTTCTTGAGTATAATACATACCATCAATGGGATATACATACCATTGTAATCAGAAGGGTCAGTTCTATCAAATGATGTAAAATACATATGGTAATGTTGATATAGTAATAAACAGTCTTTGAAAATCCTCTCCAAATGTATACCGAAATTCGTTAAAATTGAATTTCATTCGCATAAAAATGAATTTATCATATTTCTATACGAGATAGAGAAAAATATAGAGTGTATGACATGTTCAGCAAGTTGTGGGCTATTTAACAAAAAGACTGAATTGGAATATCATTAACCTTTCAAAAGTTATGATAAATTAAGTGATAAGTGTAAAAAAATACAGGAAACAGGATTTAGAATGTTGACAGAATTCACATTCTCTTTCTCACCAAAAACATAAAAGTATGCATAAAAACTAATAATGAAGTCAGACACAATGGTCCATCAGAATAAACCATTTATTTGTATATAAGCAAAGGCTACAGTCAACAATAATAATATATAAAAGAAAAACATGTACCTTACCAGTAATACAGGAAGTAAGTATACTGTATATTTATTGAAGATCAATTCTGAATAGAGACATAGAATACATTTGATTCAACAACTTCCTTATATAAATTAGTGTAATATGAAAATGATATACATCTATAAAATGTATTATTTATGAAAAGCTAGGAATACAATCAACTTCAACATCACTCAAAAATCAATGTGTCTAAACATTTGAAAGTGGATAACATTGAACAAGCCTGTTGAGAATAAACACATACACACATATACACACAAACTCACACACACACACACACACACAGAGGAGGATAGGGAAAGGTGGGGTGGGGAACCTGAAGGTTAAACACAGAAGACCTATGACTCATAACTTAAACGCATCCCCTTCTGTAGAATGCCAAATCTGACAGCAATTTTGTTTTGCCAAAAAGCAGTCACCTACCGCTAAACTCCAGGCCATACAAGCTACTTTAGTGTTATTATGTATTGTTTTTATAACAAAGTCAACAATTTTTCTTTGGCTCCTGCTGTACAGGAATATGTACTTGATGAAAAGACGACAGAGTAGTAGTTGGAGCAGCTGAAGGCGAGGCTGAAATTTTGACTGAAATGCCCGCCAGCTGCTGTGATAGATTTTCACCAAAGTCTTTCTGGCTGTAGCTACCAAACCTAGGTTCAACACCAGATTCTGCATTGCCAAACTTGAAATAATAAGAAACTACTGAAACAGCAATGTCAATGGAGAAAAAGTGTACACAATATGTATCTCATTTGGTCAACGCTCCCTGATCCCTTCAGAGACTTGGTTCCCCAGTAGCAATGGATATTAGGGAGGGAAGTGAAGTCCCATGTCAATGATCAATCCCAGAAAACTGTGAAACTCTTCTGGGGTCTCTTCGTCCCATGCCCCTGCACTGTGTGTTTGCATACGACGGTCTACTAAGCACAACCTCCCACCCGTTCCGGTTGGTAAAACCACATATGTCTTGGACAACAACATAAAAATCAACATAACAAGTCTATTTCACAGTGTTTTAGTGGCAGTCTACACCACCCTACGCATGCCACCTAAATCTATACCTTCTTTCCTCCATCCTCACATGGTCTTCAACATTGTGAGCCAAAGCTCATCAGCAGTCAGCTACCTCTTCAGGCCTGCAAGGAGGTCTGTGTAGGTCTTGTCATCCTCCATCTGAAACAACAGTAAAATCATACAAATGTAATACATTTATTAATTTAAAAAATAAAATCACAAAATTACAGATGTGTGTGTGTGTGTGCACATACATACACAAGAAGAGGTAGCCTAAACTATTGAAGCATTTTGAGTAACTCAAAAAATATTTAAAAGTATGAAAAGTCATTTTATTACACATGGGTTTAGCTACCCTAAATCTGATTGCCTGGCTGGCATTAAGATAAAGACAGATTACATTTCACCTAGTAACTAACTGCTTAAATGCAATAATGACATTTCTGACATAATATGTGATTTCACATCATGTTTTCTATAAAACTACATATTGAGAAGAGTAGAATATCAAGTCATGCCATCTTAGAAAATGTTGAGACAAGCACGCCTGATGTGTCATTTAGAAGTTAGCAAAAGTAAAACAGTTCACTACAAACTGCCTAGCGAGGTAACAACCCGAGGAGAGGCAATACGTTAATTAGCACTACATTTCTGACAGAATCCGTGATTTCACATCTTGTTTTCTACAACTACATATTGAGAGGAGTAAAAATATCGCTCAACTTATTTCATGTAAGAGAACGCAACTTAGAATTCAGCTTTGGTATGCTATACTGACTTGCCAATATAATGCTTAAGTAACAAGCAAATTGGTACTAGAAAACAAACTTACTTACAGGTTATATACTAACAGGTTTTTAAATGAAACTGTCAAATGAAAATAACTGATATCAAAAGCAAACGAGAATACTGCAAGCAGTTCAGAGTAATGCAGCTAGCTAAAGTTACATGACGATGCACTTAGCCCCCGCTAAGCCTAGCTCAGTCATTATGTTATACCACATCGCCTCCATTAGAAGTGCAATGAGCTGCATTGAGCATAATAAACTGCATTTAGAATTCCAAATCCATATTTCTAGATATTTTGGTAAAAGTAACTTAAAAGTAATACAATAGTAGTGTAATGCCTTACAATTCAGAGACAGTAATATTATAATGTAACAAATTACTTTGAAATGACAGTAATAAGTAATACATAATACATTACGATTCTGAAGTAACTTGCCCAACACTGCTTATGATCACCTTGAAACTAAGGATGCTGACCCATGATCAGTTGATCAGGACTTGGGTGTCGAGTCTATCTTAACATTTTAACCTTGTGTTTTTGTAGACTAACGTCGGGGTATAAACCCGCATGCAAAATACATATTTTAGTGAAATTATTCGAAATAGAATCAGCCGATGTTCGGAGGCTACTTGTGTTCTGATGCTGGACTCAAACAAATCATTCTGATATTTCGCTAGAGGGCGCGTGGTATCCATCATTCCACGCTCTCTTTCCATCTATCCACCCCTTGTGGAGTGGTATGCCAGTGGACAATGCGCAAGCGCACACGAGGTGTCTGAATGAAACGGAGACCATTTCCTTTTCACGGCCCTGTGCGAACTCAAACGAGAAAGCTCTGCGGAAACTGTGCTTTGATTTACTTTATTTAACCCGGTTAAACTGGATGTTGACTAGAACAGACATCGCCTGCGTTCATTGCCGCAGTATATCGTGAAGGTGCGGGGAGGGTATTTTGCCAAGAGGATATCTAATGGTGAGTTGCAGTTCTAACTGTTGTTTGTCCCTGTCCATTTCCACTAGCCACTGCTGCATTAATCTGCGATTGACTTCCCACAAATTACTGAAAAGCATCTGTCAGAATTACAACGTAGTGATGTTATGTGTCTGTACATCAACCGCACAGGGCCAGATGCTAAACACATGCATGAACTTGGACATACCGCTTATATTTCCCCAAGGGTTGTCTCTCTGCCTAGATAGTTTACCAGTCAATTAGCCAGCTAGCCACCTCCGTCCTCAGCTGTAGCCACATCGAGCGACTGTTGCCGCCAGGCTAAACCTCATTTGATGGAATAAGGACGACTGAGCTAGCGGTGGAGATATGGTTGGGAAATACTCGATATTTATAATGGTCGATTGCTGTCAGGTTTAGAAACACACGTATATACAACCAAAGTGACCACACTCCCGCACAAAACGGAAAGTGGAGAGGCATATATTGGTGTGGTGTGTGGAAACGCGTGTTTAAAATGCATTGTTGTCCGTTTCCTTGCTCGCTATTGTGCAGCGCATGGCTTAACATGAACCTGCATCCACAATATTGCCAAGTCAGTTTACGTGTCACTTCACCATTGCCGTGATGTGTGAATCATATATGATGTGATGTTGTGTCTTCGACTCTCTGGACTGATGATATTGTTTTGTAAGTTTATCCATGTAAGGTATCCGCTTCTTTAACCATGTTAATGCTTCATTAAGACGGATGTTGGTGGTATTTTCGTGTCTACACTGTCAGAATAGCTAGCATTAGTTCGAAGCTAACCCATTGCCAGCTGGATGGAAGTGTAATGGTAAATAACGTTTTTCTACAGACGACGACGTCAACATTTTATTGCTGCATATTGAGCCTAAATAACCGAAGTATAACTTGTGTGTGATTTTGCCTTCTCTACACCTAACGATAATTTACTTTCACTAACTTAAACCACTTATATTATGCCTCCAACTTTCATTCTCGATACACAGATAACCTTTAGCTAACTCTACATATGACAAGTTACGTAATTTGATATCACCGGATAACATTAGCCAATTAATTAATATTTGTGATTACTAGCGCCCTCAATAATTCTTTATCTATTTGCTGCTTTAAGAATGCTTGCAGCACCCTTATAACATGAACATGTTACATTCTCCTCAATAATACTGAGACGAGACAAGTTCTCCTGAGCTACATGTTTAAATTTGAAGCGTTCATTGACGTTGCTCTTCTGTCATGTTTTTTTTGTGGCCATAACATTATATTTTCCAGTTCTCCATTATGGAAAACCCTCGTCAAAATGGGCCAAGGTGTGCCTATAGTCCGGTCCAGCGGGGGGTGCCTGATTTGATCCTGGCATCCGTTATCCCCTTAGGAATGTGCAAAACCAGACTGCGACATGTTTGCACTCCGTATGTCGTGTCTGCTAAGGCTGGCCCCTCCATGGCTGATGCCCAGCCTCCACCTGGCAGCCCTGATGCTCTCTAAATGACCACGAGAATTACTACAGTCTCTGGTATGTTTTAAAAGCCCATGGCTTGTATCTGTCTGAGACCCCTGTGTGGGCCTAGAGTTACACCTTAGAACCCCTGGGTATTCTCAAGATCAGATTTTCCCTCTGTCTCTCTCTCTTTCACTCACTCACTCACACACACACACACACAGTCACACACACAGGCATGCACACCATCACCACATTCTCCTGAAGATCAATTGATTGGCTAGTTGAGAGGATGATCTAGTGGAGATGCGTTAGTGCTGCTGTACTTGCAGTCCCAGGTGGAGCTCATATTCACACACACATATACACACACACAAACAGTATACACGCACACCACTTAACACTCAGCCCTTAGTGAGTAGCACACTCGGCATCATTGCTCCTTTTTAAATGTGTTGTGGGAGTGTGTTTTATTCATGTTCTCCCATCTGGCTGTCAGGCAGTGTGTATTTCTGGAGGCCTGGTTTAGCCTTCCCTGGGATGCAGTCTGCAGTCGTACCCCTACGGTCGAGCGAAAGAGGTGTACATTCAGGGCTTAGCCCAGCCAGCACATACACCCCTCTAAAGACAGACCCAGGGGCAGACTTGACCACAATAAACAGGATGAAACTGATGAGAAGGCAATGCTTTAAGCACAACCAATAGCTTGTGCCCTAGTAGTTGTTCGGCCAGAAGCTTAAATGTTACTTTTCAACATCTTAGTTCGAGAGGTCACACAGCCACAAGACCACGACCACATTATTTGGTTCTTCCCACAGTCAAACACATGCCTAGAACATCCCACATGTTGGCTCTCATGGCTGTGCAGGCAGGGTTTTACTGTATACTGTGTTTATTTGAGAGAGAGAGATCCTCCCATGTCTGACTTTCAAACAGCATGTGAATGGTGACCTACCGTGTGGACTGCTGGTGATCACTCAGTTAGGCTGCAGACTTGGTTAGAGACCCCCCCCACACACACACACACACACACACACACACACATCTTTAGTCCTTGAGACACCCAGTGCTATTTTGCTGCCCATATTAATGACAGCTCCACAATGGTTCTCCTTCCATATGCTTGAGTGTGTTGGTGGCAGATAGCCATATTTGTCCCCCTCCGACTACACCCCCCCCCCCCCCCTTGTTATAGTCTGCTCTTCTCCCTACTAGCCCACCCTTCCTCTCTTTTTTTTTAATGTCTGTCATTTCTCCATTTTCTTTCTCTCTCTCTCTCTTTCCTTCTCTCTCTCTCTCTCTTTCAGATCTAGTGGAGATGCGTTAGTGCTGCTGTACTTGCAGTCCCAGGTGGAGCTCATATTCACACACACATATACACACACACAAACAGTATACACGCACACCACTTAACACTCAGCCCTTAGTGAGTAGCACACTCGGCATCATTGCTCCTTTTTAAATGTGTTGTGGGAGTGTGTTTTATTCATGTTCTCCCATCTGGCTGTCAGGCAGTGTGTATTTCTGGAGGCCTGGTTTAGCCTTCCCTGGGATGCAGTCTGCAGTCGCACCCCCACGGTCGGCGAAAAGAGGTGTACATTCAGGGCTTAGCCCAGCCAGCACATACACCCCTCTAAAGACAGACCCAGGGGCAGACTTGACCACAATAAACAGGATGAAACTGATGAGAAGGCAATGCTTTAAGCACAACCAATAGCTTGTGCCCTAGTAGTTGTTCGGCCAGAAGCTTAAATGTTACTTTTCAACATCTTAGTTCGAGAGGTCACACAGCCACAAGACCACGACCACATTATTTGGTTCTTCCCACAGTCAAACACATGCCTAGAACATCCCACATGTTGGCTCTCATGGCTGTGCAGGCAGGGTTTTTACTGTATACTGTGTTTATTTGAGAGAGAGAGAGAGATCCTCCCATGTCTGACTTTCAAACAGCATGTGAATGGTGACCTACCGTGTGGACTGCTGGTGATCACTCAGTTAGGCTGCAGACTTGGTTAGAGACCCCCCCCACACACACACACACACACACACACACACACACACATCTTTAGTCCTTGAGACACCCAGTGCTATTTTGCTGCCCATATTAATGACAGCTCCACAATGGTTCTCCTTCCATATGCTTGAGTGTGTTGGTGGCAGATAGCCATATTTGTCCCCTCCGACTACACCCCCCCTTGTTATAGTCTGCTCTTCTCCCTACTAGCCCACCCTTCCTCTCTTTTTAATGTCTGTCATTTCTCCATTTTCTTTCTCTCTCTCTCTCTTTCCTTCTCTCTCTCTCCTCCTTTCTATTTCCTCTTCTCTCTGTCTCTCTCTCTCTCTCTGTATGTGTGTGCCACAGCTGTGTCGTGTTCCACACGCCAGCCCTTTGCCAGCCTTGTTCTGGCCGCCTGGCAGAATGGCTGCATTGTGGCATCTGTGTGCAGTGACCAGGGAGTGGGCCCGCTCCATCTGGGCAGCGCAAGGCCAGCAGAAGGCCATTTGAGAGGGTCACGTTATACACACACACACTCAGAGACCTACACGTACATTCTTGCAATGGATCACGAGGGGTGATGAGTAGACAGGGCAGAAAATAGGGTGAACTAATGAGCTTTTTACTAGACGATGCTGCAGTTCAGATGGAGAAGTCCCTGAGAAACATAAGAGGTGTGTGAGTGTGAGTGTGAGAGAGAGATGCTTATTCATCCCCTTATTCAGCCGCTCCTCTAGTCTGCTAGAGAGGCTAAATTTGGTGGCGTGTGGTTTCACTCTGCAAAGATTCCCTGAGGTGGCTCCAACAAACTCATACACCAGCCACATTAGTCCTCCTGAGGTGTGTGTGCACTTACTTTTCCCTGGTGAGCTAGATCCCCTGCAAATGTGTCTTTTGTGTGATGAGTGTGAGGTGAGCTGCCATGTTTAGATGTGGGTGAGTGAGAGAGACGTGTGTATGTGTGTGTGTTTCTTTCTTTCTCTCTCTCTCCCTCTCTCTCCCTCTGAGCAAGGCACTGAACCCCTCACTGCTCCCCGAGCGCCGCTGTTGTAGCAGGCAGCTCACTGCGCCGGGATTAGTGTGTGATTCACCTCACTGTGTGTGTTCACTGTGTGCTGTTTGTGTTTCACTAATTCACCGATTGGGTTAAATGCAGAGACCAAATTTCCCTCACGGGATCAAAAAAGTATATATACTTATACTTATTCTCTCTCTCTCTCTCTCTCTCTCTCTCTCTCTCTCTCTCTCTCTCTCTCTCTCTCTCTCTCTCTCTCTCTCTCTCTCTCTCTCTCTCTCTCTCTCTCTCTCTCTCTCTCTCTCTCTCTCTCTCTCTCTCTTATGCTATCTGACTCTCACTGTCAGCAGACTCACACACTGCACAGAGAAGGGTAGCCATGCAGTAAGCTCTTCTGTTGTCTCATTTGCATTTGTTGTTCCTGTTATGCCAACACAGGTGCATGTCGCTAGTTAGGTTTGAAGCCCAAACATTGCCCCAAAAGAACCCTGACGATACAAGGAGGTTTATTTGTCAAGTTTGTTTACTTGTAGCAGCAGAGACGTTTGCCTGACCTCAGTCTTTTGAAAAGTCCATGATCAGGATGTGAGGAGTCCGTATTTACAATACTTTGGGCCCACGAGGCATCAGGTGGCCCAGCGTCATTCAAATGCAGGGTTTTGCGCATCGCGTGGCGTGCTGTGCTGTGCTGTGAGGCCATGCGGAGTGGTCGGGCAGGGGGGGGGGGTCATTTGAATGAGTGAGGCCATGATAAACTTGGAGCAAAGGGAACAGAAGGTCACTTCCTCCTGCAGGTTGGTGGAGGCTGGGGGCACACGGTGGCACGTCTGTCTGTCTGTCTGTGTCTCTCTCTGTCAGTCTCTCTGTCAGTCTCTCTGTCAGTCTCTCCGTCAGTCTCTCCGTCAGTCTCTCTGTCAGTCTCTCCGTCAGTCTCTCTGCCTGTCTGTCTGTCTGTCTCTCTGTCTGTGTGTGTGAGTGTAAGTGAGTGTGTAGACAGTGAGTGTGATGACAAACCAGGCTCGGCGTGCACACAAACGTACAGGCATAAATAAACACGCACGCATTTAGCTGCGCCCCACATCTGTTCTCTGTAGAATGTCCAGACATTTGTTAAGAGTATTTTTGGGTCTGCCACATTTGTGTGGGTGTGTTGGTTTATGCTCAATGATGGTAAAAAGACAGTGTTACTCAAGGCAAACACTTTTACCCCGCAGGCCCAAAGGGGTGTGTGTATGTGTGCGCGTGTGTGTGCACAGTATGTATGTGTGCTCTACTTTCTTTGTTTTTTTTGTTGTTGTTGTTTTTCTTCCACATTCTGTTCCCTTACCAAAGCAAGGTTAGAATGGATTACTTCACTTACATGTCATGAACCTGCGAAGAAGCGATGTAATTGTAGGGCACCAGCATTTTTTGTTTTTTCATATCGGCCAAAGTTGGCAAACATTTGTCTCTTGAGCCCATCAGCTCCACCTCCACCAACATTCCTCTGGTTCCCCTTTGATTCAATAAAGGCCAGCTCACCCCGTATCATCCTGACATTTTCAAATCAAATTAACAAGCAGTCGACTCGCAGCTTTAAACAACCCAGTGGACTTCACAGGCATGGTAATTCTGCACTCACTGAAAAACACAAGGAGAACGCCTCAAAGGGAACATGGCAGCCGTTGTCATCCTCATCTCCTTTCATCACGAGGAGGCTCCATGTAATTGTCACTGAATCTGAGGGAGGGGGGGACCTGCACAGATTAAGGCCAAAGCAGAAGATTGCTACCAAGCCTCTGGCACACCACCTGAAATTGACATCGCAATCAATGAGCAAAGGCTGCATCGTGTAGGTCAGGGGTCCAAGAGAGCGAGTTTGAAAAAAAAAAATGAACATGGCTGAGAACTACCAATGTTTTCAGTAGTAGCATTCCCATTATAGCTGATCTCCACCCAAAACAGCTAAATAAGCTTTGTATTTGTTTTAAGGCTCCTTTCAATTTTCAAACTAACAGGTTTACCAAGTGACTGTTATTTATTATTATTTTCCTTTAACCTTTTGGAGACCTACTCAGAAATAGGTGGGATGCTACTGATAGCTTGTGAGCTACTTGTTAGACACCCCGGATGTACGTAGGTCCTGTGTACTGTTGGGCAGGCTGAATAGGGGGCTGTTCCTGTAAACATCACAGCCACCCTGGTAGAAACTCGGTAGCTTTCTTTTTTCCACCAAACCCCAGAAAATGTTTAGGCTGCACCCATCCATTCGTAACCACTTTCAACCCCCCCATAGTCTGTTATTAGAGTGCTAAGATGCTCACAAACTCTTGGTGGAAAATTGTATCTGGTTCGTTATTCAGCCTTGTCCCCCCTTAAATATTATCATATCTGTCCCAATTGGCTGAATCTTTGGTTAATCTTTGGTTAATCACTTCAAGGTCATTTTAAAAGATTTCAGCTTTGGTCAAGATTTGGTCTTCTTGTGTCCTTATCCGAGAATTATCAATAGCTCACACTTAAAGGTATGTGGTCATTCCTACCCCTAGTGCTAATGTCATCTTCAGAAATCTAAATTACTGAAATGGCACAAGCTGACGGTTTAGCCGTTGCTTATGAGTGTTTATGGTTTGTGTTGTGTTCTGTTATGGTATTTCTTTTCAGTGTGTTGACGCGTTCGTTACAAATCTGGATTTTATTATCCCCGAGCTGGCTCCGTCACAGAGCCGTAAAACATGCCAGAGAAGATGTGTTGTTTAATCGGCCTGACTGAAAAATCACCCTCCCTCAGCATTAAATCCGTCTGCCATGTTTACTGTGTGTGTGTGTGTGTGTGTGTGTGTGTGTGCCTCTGGTGAATGGTTTGGTGTGATTAAAAATGTATGGGCTAATCCATGGGAAATTTACGGACATCCTGCAGCTAATTAAAATGGCTCCCAGGTGAGATGGGGACCCCCCCCTCCAGGAAGACTAGGAGGAATGGCTGGTTTAGTGATTTAGTTTAGTGTAGTTAGTTTAGTTTAATTTAGTTCCCTGCGTAAAGTAAAATTGCATGATGTCCTGAGAATATCAGATGAACTTTGTGCCTTTTATGAGATATGAAGAAGATTGTTGGTTTGAACTGTATTCCCGTTAAGTGTGTGTGTGTGTGGCTAAGTGCACAAGATGGGTTGTTATCAGTATGCAATAGAACAATTATGGTTTGGATCATGTGGTGAGTCAAAAGGCGATAAAGTATTCATCTGCAGAAAAGGCAGTAATTTGCTCTCTGTTTTGGTGAAGTGTCGGTTGACGCCTGATGGTTGATATGTTGCCTAGACCGGTTATGACTCAATACACAGTCTGACAGCAATGTGTGTCTGATGCACACCCTCACAAATATTTAAGTTATGAGAAGAGCAGGATTAGAAAGACCTGCTTCAATGTGTTCCCTTGTGGGAAAAAGTATACTAATGTACACTTCAGAAAAGTGTAATTAATATTCTATTGTAATATAAGCTTATATGTTCACTTGTCCAGAAGCAGTAAATGAACTATTTTGGAACAACGTATTTGAACTTTTAGATATTTAGTCTTGTTTCAGTCCTCCTCTGCTGCCATCAACCACTTCGCTAAGCATCAAATTAGTTGGAGTTCAAAGAAGTAATATCACACATAGGCTACTTACAAACACATGCCATGCATAGCTATTGGTTTTTATATAGGCTAAGGCCCTACATTTGGAACAAAGTATAAGTTAAAGCTGGTGAAATTGAGGCTCTTTTATTTGTACCCATATAGCATCAATCAGTATTTTGTCTGCAAATATAAAACGTTATTCATACTACCCATAATGTCTCTTTTGGTACTTTTACCCCCAAATCTATGGCCTTATCTTAGCCAGTAACCTTATCTGATTTGACACAGAATAACCCAGAATCTTTGTGGTTGGAGTGTTCTTTTTTCAATTACCAATAATGATCCCAATCAATTTGGAATCTGTAAAAACTGAGATGGGGGAAATACCCTGACAAGACTTAAAAACTCTCTGAGATGAAAATCAAGCTTGTAAGCTTGATGACCTGTCCATATTGTGATTTTGACATGATATAAGTCAAGTCAAGTTTTATTTGTATAGAACATTTAACATGCAGAGTGCAACCCACAAATAAGACATTGTCATTGACAAGAGACAATAGACAAAGACAGTAGATGCCGAAAGGAGCGGCATAGTCGCCAGCCTACCCGTGACACCAAAACATGACATTTACAGTACATTTACATAATGGGGTGCGTTTCCCAAAACCATGGTTGCTAACCTGTTAGCTACTTAGTTGGCTGGCAATGGTAAATTGCCTTGCAACCAACAAAGTTGCTAACTTAGTTAGCAACTATGATTTTGGGAAACGCACCCCAGCATAGCAGGAGCAAAATAAGCTGTGATGGCCTTTCCACTTGATTTCCACTTTGGATTGGAACTGCAGTGATCCAGTCTGAAGGAGGCTATCTCACAGTCAGCATTTCCTGCGTCACAAAGTTATGGAAACAATCTCATCAACCCAAAGCGGCTCATCAGCAGCTAAAGGAAGCTGTTTTGTGGTAATACATAGTTAGCAGCTAAAGTGAGGTGTTTATGATAAGACAGTGGTATAAGCAGTGAAAATGAGGTGTTTATGACAAGACAATGGAATAAGCAGTCAAAACAATTCTTGAATTTCCCCTTGGGGATCAGTAAAGTATATATCTATCTATCTATCATCTATCTATCTAAAACGGGGTGTTTATGGTAAGACAGTGGAATAAGCAGCCAAAACGGGGTGTTTATGGTAAGACAGCGCGGCCAAGTTGTGCGGTGTGGTAATTTGTGTGTTTGTATCTGGTAGGGCATAGTGGTATCAGCTAAAGCAAGGTGTTAGGCGGGGATTGCACTGGTAATAACAAAGTGGCAGCGGTAAGCGTAACGCAACGCTCAGACCATAATAAGTTCTATGATCTCGTTCCTAAGTAACACAAACAGTTTGCCTAAACTGACAATTGAATACACTCGTGTTGGGCTTTGAAAGTTGAACCAAGTTCAACGCTCAGCTTGTTCAACGCTAGCACTATAACCGTTCCGCTGCAGAACCATAGAGAACAATAGGAAACCTGCCGCTTGCCGCTGGCCAGTGTGATCCCTGCCTTATGTGGTGAGTCAGGAGAGAGCCTTGTGTTTTCTTTCTGCTCTGCTTTATATGCTGTTGATGGTGCTGGAGGAGTTGTGTTGACCCTGTTTCTTATCATAAGCTAGAGCTTGGCCTTACCTTGCACTGCTGAACCGCAATGGCTGTGTGTGTGTGTGTGTGTGTGTGTGTGTGTGTGTGTGTGTGTGTGCTTAATTTTCTGAAGTTTCCACAGCCGCACGCAGAAATTGCAGACCATCTTGCAAAAATCCTTGCCCTGTTTTTTTTTTTTTTTTTTTCCAGCACTTTCTTAGCACTCATCTCTCATAGTCGCTTTAAAATAGACCCATAGGTCACACACACACACAATTCGTGGACTCCTTTGTTCCTCTTCATCCCATTTCCCCCTTGTTGTCTAATTGACACAGACACACACACACTTTCCTTTAAACCATTTACCAACGGGCTCCGTCGCTATGCCCCCACACACACACACACACTTCCCTTTAAACCATTTACCGCTGGGCTCAGTCGGTATGCCCCCCCACGCACACACACCTCTACCCATACTGCCCTTCAGCCATCTCCCAGTGAGCCACAAAAGCATCTCTCCGCTCTATGCCTGCGTAATGTCATTTGGTTGGCTGTGGACGGACACTTGAGCTGTGTTAACAGCCTTGTGGTGCACTTTCTGTTTGCTGCCGACAGCACAAGTAGATTAGTAGGAGGCCCCTGTGGCCACAGCTGTCAAGTTTCAACGCTGACAAACACACACACACACACACACCTGCAGTGAAATGTGTGTAGTGCTCAGATTGGCCTTTTATGACTAATTTGGATGTGCTGGTCAGAAAATGGTTTTGATTCCCAGCAGAATCAGAATCACCATGTGTACTGCAGCACTCCTATAGCCACACTTGATAGACCCGTGGTCCTTGTTTGTTTTTTTTGCACATCCTCCAATACAAGTTGTGTTCCACAAGCATTCATTGTTCTGGATTAGTTTGGCTGTCTGCATCTTCAAATGGAAATGGAACCACTAGGCATGATGTGCTGCAAGGTAGTGTGCGTGCGTGAGTGAGTGATCTGGGTTATAAAGGTTATAAAAAAACTTGAGTTCACATCTGCTGACTGGGAGTTTCATGTTCTGGGGGTTATTCCAAGTATGTGGTTTAGTGCAAACATTGGTAAGTTAACTTGGAGTAAGAGGTAAACCTCCTAATAGAAGAGCTGTATGGCTTCATTCTCCTTACAAAACAATGCCATAGGGCTCTTTTAGTAGGAGGTTTACCACTTACTCTGAGTTAACTTACCCAGGTTTGTCGCTAAACCACGTACTTGGAATACCCATGTGGTCCTCGCATTCCACTTGTACTGACACATTTACACTGAGTCGGATTGAAACCTCATGCTTTATTTTCAGCTCTATTTGTACACAATGGAAATTCAGATTTCTTTATAAAATAGAATCATTTGAAATAATAGAAGGTTAAAGAGCTTAAAAATAATGCTTAAAATTATTACAAAATGTGTTAAAATGTTTATTATAAAAATATATACACACACACACACACTGCTCAAAAAATTAAGGGAACACTCACCATTTTTTCACCGTTGTGTCAACAACATCCTCAAATGGCCATCAGACCAAAGACAGATCCCCTGTTGGGTGCCATTCCAACATATCATTTGTTGTGTCAGTGTGCCAGACATCTATGGACGCAGTGCTCACCAATACAAACTTGACCAAAAGGACCATGACAAAATGATGCCACTGCTTCCACAATTTCTTGGATAATACTTAAAGACACTATTCCATTTAATTTTCAATTTAATTTTATTTGGAGAGTGACCGGGGCAAGGAAAAACTCTCTCTCCTTCTATTTGTAGTGTTCTTACACTATGTAACATTCTTGTTATTTAGTTCTTTTAAAGTTTGATGGCGGATCTCTTTCATGGGGGATAAGGGGTTAATCCGTGACAGTCTCAGTATTTAATTGTTTGCCATCACTGAGCATAATACTAAGTTATTTCCACTATTTTCATGCTTTATCATCACTAAATTCTCCCTGATCTACATTCCAGACTTCAGGAAACAATGTCCAAAATGGTGCATTATGAAGAATAACATTCATATTATGGAGCTTCATAGTCAAAATATTTATTTCATTAAAAGAAAGAACAAATGTGTATATTTATCTGGTATAAATCCCATTAGGATCATCAAGTGCCCACATGGTCATTTGGGGGTCCAAATACGGGGTTCCAAAAGATTCACCTCTGCCGGAGAGGGTTTTTGGACCCCCATGAAACCCCCAACAGTGGTACCATACGCTTCAAATTCATTTTGGCAAGATCAAGGTTCCCACATATAACAAATAATCCTGTTTAGAATAAATATGATCATTAATTGTGGTGCTACGGCCACCCAAAAAGTGAAAAATCACACAAGCTGTCAACATTTTTTTAGGACTTTGGTGACCCACCTCTCACCCAAACAGTAAGGTACGTTGATTCTTCCTCCAGAATTGTGTAGTACAGGCTACAATGAACTACCACACCAGTTTCCAGCCTTCTACCACTATTAGACATGTACTCTTTTCCCATGGCTACGTTCCCGTCTGGTCCCACGAGACAAGTAATAATCAAGCCTCGATGTACACACATTACGTTTAGATTTATTAATGTGGTCGACACTTTTATCCACAAGGACTAGGTCACAACTCACAAGCGAGAAATGCTACAAGTGAACGCTGGATCAAGGAGAAAATGTGGAAAGCAAAGCAAAGCAAACTTGAGCTTCAGGCAGACCCAAGTGACACTTCTCCTAGCTGGATCAAGGAGAAAATATGGAAAGCAAAGCAGAGCAAAGCAAACTTAAGCTTCAGTCAGACTCAAATGACACTTCTCCTAGCTGCGCTGTGAAAACCTATCCCTTCCTTTTCAGTCAAAATGGGCTAAAAGGCACAACATTTCACCCGACACCAATGACTGTGCTTATAGTAACTGACAAAAAAAGTGACTCTTTGTAGTTCCATATTTAGAAGTTTTGTACTCGAGGGTGTGTGTTGGTGCCTTTCAGTTTGCTAATGTTTGGGAGAGATTAAGAAACATGTTGTTGGTTACGGGACAGTAGACCTGAAAGTTTGAGCCACTTACAATCCTGTAATATGCAGGTTTTGATTCTTAATTCTAGAATGCATTCAGTGGGTGCCTTATTAAATTCAAGGTATACTTCATGGAATGATTTTGCTCCTGGCAAATGGTCTGTTTTTCACGGTCATGACTCATGAGCGATAGGCATGTTGTCTTGACAAGGTGATGGGTGTCTAAACTAGTAAAAATTATTTAGGTGAAGCAAGAGTTGTTGAAGCTGAAATGTTTGTTTGTGTGTGGTGGTGGAGGCATGCCAGCGTTGTTTGTAATGCGTATGTGTGGTTGTGTTTTGACAGTGCCAATTAAACTTTAGACAGCCGCAGTAACTTAAGATCACTGAACCAAATACTTCAGACATGAAAGAAATCAGCAGTTTATAGACAAGGCTATCACGATTTTAGAACTGTTACATTCATGGTGCTTATACTGCTACAACGGTAGGCTTACGTTTTAATGGCTGCGTCAGGTTGTAAAAAAGTAGGTCCTAGGCTAGCCCCCTACGTGTCGCTGTTAAGTTAAATTCTTAACAAACTAGAACATATTTTTTAATTCTCTTTCAAGGAGTACAGTATGACTCCTTCCTGGCCAAGTTTCACAGCTTTCAAGTCTAACGTCTTTGTGTAAATCGAGTTTCATGGTTGAAAACGTATCAGAATCTCAGAAATAATTACGTTATGGAGTCAGCTTGAAGACCTCTGTAGGTGGCTACATGAAGTCGAATCCCCCAAATGTTTCATAGATTTTTCTTTTTTTTTTTTTTTGCGATGATTGGGTAGGCATCATGTGACCATGGTAATGCGGTGACCGTCCCAGCCCTAACGTGAGTATGGTGGTATGGGGTCATATTGTGTATGTGTGTGTGCGTGCTGTTGAGGTTAGTAAGTTAGAGTTGCGTTGCTGGTGCCACAGCCTGAGGGACGCAGCTCAATTATTAATCCATCCTCCTGGTAGGGTCAGGAGAGCAGTCCAGCCACTCGCTCCTCACGCTCACCACAGCACAGAGCCCAGCGTGACACGACTCCAACCTGAGCTGTGAAGTAGGGCTGGTGAGCCTGACCTTTTCAGGGTCGGCTCATAGAGCTGAGCCGACCAGCACACCACTTCCTCTCCACTCTGCGATCTCACCTCCAGATATTCTTTTGTTCCTTTTAAAGAAAATGTCATTTTGTACTCGGTGTACTTTATGCTAGATAGATAGATAGATAGATAGATAGATAGATAGATAGATAGATAGATAGATAGATACTTTATTGATCCCCAAGGGGAAATTCAAGATGTGTCAGGCCTACAGTGTTGTTGTGCTTTGATAAGTGTAATTGTTTGACATTATGTTTTTGATTCATTGAAATGTGTGTGTGTGTGTGTGTGTGTGTAGCCTAGTATAAAGTCCTGTATCTCCTCGCCTCACTCTAGTGTTGCACGGTGTATCGATACTAAAAAGGTATCACGATGCCTTCACGCAAAAAACGATACGATTTCCGACGTTTTTAGAATCAATACTTTGTTAAAATAATAACGTTCTGTGTCCGTGAACTGCTGCTCTCACTGCTCATTGCACGCATCTAGGCAAGTGGGCGTGTCAAACAGGCAGCTCTGAGTGAGTGAGTGCGCAGGCAACGTCAACATAGTCTTTCCCGACAGTCTTCGGCCTTGTGGATAAAACAAAAGGTGAAATCTGGAACTATGTCGGATAGCCTACATCGCGAATAGTGAAGGCAAGCCATCAGGTACACAGAGGCCCGTTTGTAAAATATGTTTCAAAGCAGTATGCTATGCATGGAACTTGGCTAAACACCTCGCAGACATATCCCAAAAATGTTAAAGAGTTCAAAGAACGACAGGTTAACGAATATAGAAAACACGACTCCATGGTTAGTGCCAAGTTCTTCTCTTCTGTTTTAGTCTAGCCTAAGTGAAACAAGTTCTCTGGGATAAAGCGAACCATCCTTCATCAATGAATTTTGACGTGACATAACGAGCTGTAATCATTTTGACGAGACATAACGAGCTGTAATCATAGGGTGCTAACGTGATGAAAGCGCAATGTTCACGCCAGAATAACATTACCATAACTTGTAAACAATCTATTTCGTGTTCGGTCAGTACTATTGGTAATATTTGTCATGGCATGTAGACTGCAATTTGTTCAATAATTATTGCCCAGATGTAGGATAGGCTACCCGAAATGCGCTAATTAAAGCCCACAGCATATAACACCACCAAAGCGTGTTGAGTCCTAATAATAATAGCGGGTTATTGTTACGTGAGCAAATCATGTTATCAAAGAAATAGATGTAATGTAGGAATGCACACATATATATTGCAACAGGTAATGGTGTAGGCCTATCTAACAAAGATTGAGTGGTTGGAGCGTCATACTTGTACACTGGGCGCAAAGAAGACTATCCTAACATTTTTTCCCTAAAGTTGCAACTGTCAAGGAAATCAGGAAGGCCTAGGGTAGACTATACTGTACATCAGATAGCCTAAAGATTAGCCCCCTCTGCATAGCATTCAGTGATTTGCATACAGTAATTTCAACACTGACCTTGATCTAGCCTAGTTTGGCTATTTAAAGCTACTTTATTGCCAAAACACAACACAATGTAAATGAACTATAACAAACAATAAAGGACTTAGTCATACAAAGTAGGCCTACTATTTTACTGACTATAAAAAATAATAATTATGTAGGAAGTTTAGAACCCAGAATTGACCTGCACACTACAAAAAAGTGCACCCGAATTCAACACAAATGACTCAATACACTTGGAGGAGGTATGAGTCCTTTCTTTTCCAGATATCTTAGGATTTTGCCGTAGTATCGTTTCAGTATCGAGCATCGTGATATTTATGGCAGGTATCATATCGAAGTCATAATTTTGGTATCGTGACAACACTACCTCACTCTCTCCTGTGTCCTGCATGCTGGTCCCTGATGGCTCCACTGTGGTCACTGTTGCACTCTTCCCCCCTCGGCTTGCTCCAGGTTCTCTGCCCTGATCCCTCACAGGTCTGCCCCATACTAGAGCCCGTCGGTGGGCCGAGACCTCCCTGCTCTCTCACTGGGGGTGCGGTGGTGCTCCTGGTCTTAAAAGATCATCCAGGCTGCCCATAATCCCATCCTCTGGTGTATGAAGAGATCCACTTTTAACAAAAGCCCTTGGATTTGCCCATGTGGCTGTCTGAGCCACCTTCAATATTCAGAATCTGTGTGTGGCACTAGTGATTTTCTGTGGAGGGGTCCCATTTGTTTCAAATCTGTTACTGTTCGTGTTTGTGGTGAACGCCTTGGGATGATGGAGGTCTATCACCTTGCATCAGTTATGGTGATGGGAGAGAAAATGGCTTCCAGGCCGTTCTCTCTCTCCGCTGTGAGCAAGCATCCAGCCAGCCTGCACCAGTCTGCCCTCCCTCTCTCTTTCTCTCTCTCTCTCTCTCTCTCTCTCTCTCTCTCTCTCTCTCTCTCTCTCTCTCTCTCTCTCTCTCTCTCTCTCTCTCTCTCTCTCTCTCTCTCTCTCTGGTCCTCTCTATATATATATATATATATATATATATATATATATATATATATATATATATATATATATATATATATATATATATATATATACTTGGTATATACCGGTCTGCAGCGCTAATGTCCAGTGCTGGGGATAGGATAGGATGGGATGAGACGTGACGTGATGGGATGGGGTGCTGTCCTGTGTGGCTCTATGGCCTCTCCTGCTGTGTGTGATCACTGCAGCTCTCTCACCGTTATGATCACCTCTCCGCTCCCTCCTCCTCTCCAACCCCTCCCCTTGCATGCCTTTTCCTCTCTACTGTTCTCCCATTCTCAATTTATTTCTCTTTCTCTTCACAACCTTTTTACTCTTATACATCTTTTTTTTCTGCCTTCTCTCTTGCCCTTTCTTTCTTTCTTTTTTCTTTCTTTCTTTCTTTCTTTCTTTCTTTCTCTCCCTCTCTCCTGCTCCTACTTTCTATCCCTCACTCTCTCTCACTCTCTCTCTCACTCTCCCTCCCTCTCCCTCTCCACCCCCAGACACATTTATGAAGACCCTTTTGTAACTCCCAGTGTGCCATCCTGAGACATATATAGGTTCTGATTAGACCGGCTGTGCTTCGTAGCCGTTCTTCATTACATAACGGCTCCATTTTAGATGCAGAATTACATCATCTTTAACCTGTAGGCTTACGCCAGCTCCGTTGCTTCATTAGCCCCTGAACACGTGTTTGGTGATTGACTGGCACTGTGACTGGCATCTTCTTGGCGGTGCCATCTGTAGTTCCTGTGGCCAGTGAGGGAACGCTCAATTGGTGCCCATTAGTGAGGGAATCCAGGGCGCTTAGCTAGCCTCATATGACATGAGACAGGCGCTTAATGTCGATTTGCCTGTGTGTGTGCGTGTACGCATTTTTAATTATTTAGACTGTAGCTCAGATGTGAAATCAGAGATGTGAGAAGGAAGTCAAGCCCAGTGTGAGCCTTTTTGTATCCCTCTCTCACATGCACAGACACATTTTCTCTTTTTCCACCCTTTTTCTACACACACACACACACACACACACACACACACACACATGCTCGCTCTGTCTCTGGAGAGGCGTGTAGAGTGTGGAGCTGTCACTGCATGTGCTGCACTGTGCAACGAAGGGAAGGGAGATCGGAGATTCGGAGCAAGACAGACAGAGAGCGAGCGAGAGAGAGGGGGGGGGGGGGTGATGAGAAAAACCTTCTCTGCATGCTCTGTGGGCCGGAGCCGAAACATGAGAGATCCATTCTCCCCTGCAGCTTCTTAATCACATACACACGCACACACAATCTCTCTCACACACACACACACACACACACACACACACACACACACATACAAACACACGTTGACGTCTACCTCTACTCTCCCTTGCTGCCTTCATCATGAGCTCTTTATCTCTCCCTTCCCTCATGATCTCATCTCTCTTCTGCATGAATCTCTTATCCCTCATCTTTCTCCCTCTCCCTCCCTCTCTCTCTCCTACTGTCATCTATGTAAGGATTGGCTGCATCCCACTGAATTTCCATTCACCTGTTCTCCATCATGTGACATCTTCTCTTTTCCTCTTTTCCTCCCTTCTCTCTCTCCTACTTCATCTCTCTTTCTGCATCCCCCTCCCTTTCCATTCCTCCTTTATCCATCATGTGACATCTTCTTTCCCTCTCTTTCCTTTCTCTCTCTCTTTCTCTCTCTCCCTCTCTTATCTCTCCCCCCCTCCCCTGTCCTTATCTTTTCCCTTCACAAATTAAACGACACATGACACACACACACAACATTCCCTCCCTCTTAATATTATTGCCTCATTCTTCTTCTCGTCATTTCCAGCTGTCCGCCCACCTTTCCCTCAGCCAGTAGGATTCCCCCGCTCTCCTCGGCTTCTCCCTCTCTCTCTCATCTGCCGTTCTTTCATCCTCTGCTCTTTCTCTTTTCCTCATCTTTCTCCTCCCTTCTTCTCTCCCTCGTCTTCCTCCCACCTTTCGTCATTTGTGCTTTCTCCTCTTGCCTTCCTCCTCCTCCTCCTCCTCCTCCTCTTCTCCCGTTACTCTAATACACAGTCCTCTCTCCGCTTCTCTCTTCTCCTTTTTTTCTGCCCTCTTTTTCCTCAGCATTCTCTCCTCCTCTTCTCCTTCTCCTTTCTGTGCCATATACCCTCCTCCTCCGTCCTCTGTTACACACACACACACACACACACAGCTCCAATCCGCTGTAATGTATGCAATCAGGGAAATGAATGGAGCGCGGATGGATATTACTAGATATAAATAGCATTGGATGAGCAAATTGCCTGTTGGCCGAGCCTCCACTGCTCTCTCTCTCTCTCTCTCTCTCTCTCTCTCTCTCTCTCTCTCTCTCTCTCTCCCCCATGTGTATGTCTGCTGAACTCTGTTGTGTCTTTCTTTCTTTCTTCCTTTATCTCATCATCTCCTCTTTTGCATTCTTGACTTTGACGTCCTCCGCCTTTAAGCCCTTTCATCTGCCCTTTATATCTCTTTCTCTGCTCTACATCTTACGTCTTAATCTCTTCATCACGGTTCCTGTTAGGCGTTTAGTGCTTGTGGTTCCTCTGTCCTCATTATTGCTGCAAGGCAGGACTGTTTCATATGATGTGAGCAGCACTCCAGAATTCTCACATGGGTTCAAGTGTCCGTGCACGGAGACTAAGGGAGCTGTGTTTGTGTACGCTTGTGTGTGTGTTTGTGTATGTTTGTGTGTGTTGCAGGGTTCCCATGGGCCATGAGATTTCTGGAATATCATGGGAATTTAATAAAGTCTATTCCAGCCATGCAAAATCAGAGAATTGTATAATTTGCAAAGTCAGGGATTTTCAGGGAATGTTGTTGTTGCAGTTTAAAAATGTACTTAATGCAATTTTAACCGGTATGCAGCATTGGTGATTATAATTTTATTAGGCTTTTCCATTACTGCTTGCTTGAGTGGTTGTGGTTAGCCATACTTTGTCAAAGACTTTAGAATGCTGCATGGCTACTCTGAAATGTCGGTGAAGTAATTTCAATTTACCATTTATTATATAATAGGTCATGGAATTCAGGTTTTTTTTTTTTTGCGTCAGGGAAAAGTCATGGAATGTTATATTTGACTTGAGCCCTGATGTGTGTTTGTTTATGTCTCTCTCTGTTTGTGCGTGTGTGCCTGCGTGCATGGCGTGCCTGCATGTATGAGAGTTTGTTTGTTTTTCTGTGTGCTATGTGCGTGTGCGAGCATACAGACTTGAGAACAGTGTGCTTACTCTTCCCTGGTGAGCTACTGTACATCCCCAGTAGATGTGCAGATGTTTGCTGATCTGTGGAGAGACTTTATTTGTTTTAAAGAGTGTGTGTGTGTGTGTGTGTATGTGTGTGTATGTTGAGGTGACTCATTCCCTCAGCCCCAGCTCCTTCCCTCTCCTCCCTCTCTGTATCTCAGAAGGCTCCTGAGCGGCCGAGACAGCGGTCATTCTGACGAAGATGGTCAGTGACATGACCTTTTTGCTGCCCCTTGCACCAGAAACATGGTTCTGCAGAACTAGCCTGAGCAGAACCAAGGTCCGCACACACCAGGTACTGTTCAGTGTGTCGCTGTAGTCTGCTGCACTCCTGTGTGTTTAGGTTTAGGTGCCTGTTAGGTACAGCAAACCTGTAAGGTTTTGCCTCACACACATTACTGATACACACACACACACCATGCTCTGCATTGCTGACACTGCAAGAGTGTCACCAGACTTAATGTTTATGTTGTCTATGTCGATGTGAAGCGCTTTGCGTAGCCATTTGTGCTGAAAAAAAAAAAAATGTATTTACTCTTTACCCTACACACACTTCCTTATTACTATTCCAGGAAGTACACAAGCTTTTGAAATGTGTGTCTGTGTTTAGTCTAGTGGCCTTCCACGTGTGTTTTAACAGAATTGCTGCTTTCACCATTTCCACCAGCCTAGGTTTTAGAGAGTGGAAACACTATTGTGTTACACGACTTCCTTCAGCTTTGAACCATAGCATCTCAAACCTTGGAAAAGTGCAATGCTGGGTAGGGCTGCACAATATGAACCAATGCCATTATCACAAAGGCTACAAATGATCGTGCACAGTAAATCTTGCCACATTTATGATCTTTGTATTCATATCATCCTCCTTGAGTGTGAAGGTGAGCATGCTTACTGTGAGGAGCACAGCACTTTTGGTTGGTGAGCTTCACAATCAGGACTGCTGTGCTTCTCATGCACAAGGCATGCTCCTCACCAATAAGAAGTAGCACAACAAACAGCATACATTGTATATTAAACAAGGACCAAATGAAACACGCCTGAGAGGTAGCTCACCCCTCCCTTCAGTATTGTCAGAGAAATTCCACACAGGGTTTCGTTTTTGCTTTGGGGACAGTGCTTTGTTTGTTTCCAGTTTTCAGAGCCTGGGCTGCCTACAGAGATCGTTTTTTTTTCTACAGTGTACTCACAGAATGGGCAGCTATTGATCGTGAGGAGAAGATTGCTGAATGTGACAAAAGATGTTATGGGCTTGAAATCGCTGACTGCACCTTTAAAGAGACATTAGGAATATTGAGCTGAATCAATTTATTGACATTCAAAAATCATATTGCAAATCGCAATTGCAATATCTGTCAGAAAAAAGCGTGCGTGCGTGCGTGCGTGCGTGCGTGCGTGCTCAGTGGGGGGGATCTTAAGGGATTCTGTTGGCCAGACAAGACACAGACGGCCACTCTAGGTCTGAGACCAACACACACATATTTGTATGCTGCCACATGCCCACACACACACACTGTATGCCACATGCCAACAAACACACTCTCTCTCTCTCTCTCTCTCTCTCTCTCTCTCTCTCTCTCTCTCTCCCCCCCCCCCCCCACACACACAAACACACTTTTTGTGACCCACACACACTCTCTCTACATGCACTCTTGCAACTACATGCCCTTGCATGCTCACTCTCTCTCCTATTCTCTCATATACACACACACACACAAGTGCGCACACACACACACAAGCGCACACACACAGAAAACTTCATCTTCCTGACAGGCTCCCCCCAGAGCCTAGTGGCATGGTTCCTCTGCAGAGCAGAACACCAGATGGGCACAGACCCTTCAGAGAGAGGAGAGGGCAAAGAGACAAGGATGGAGGGAGGGAGATAGAGAGGAGATAGAGAGGGAGAAACCGAGAGACTGAGAGGGAAGTGTAACCCGAGGGATAATGAGAGGAGAGCCATGTGATAAATGGTGGGTAGGAGGGAGGGAGAGAAAGAAATGCACAGAGAGAAAGATGGAGATGGGCTGATAGAGAGAAGTGAAGGGAGAGGGAGAGAGCGGAGATGGATACAGACTGAGGGTGAAGTAGAGGAATAAAAAGAAAAGGGGTGGGTGTAGCTTGGGGTGCAGCAGGTGTGTGTGTGTGTGTGTGTGTGTGTGTGTGTGCCTGATGATGAGAGGCCTGGCTGAGGGGAGGTGGCATGCAGCAGATGGCACAGGCGGCAGCACGCTTAATGAGCCTCACACACTGGAGACACAGACCTGGAGATGCTACAGAGTTTTCTCTCTCACACACATATGCTCTCTCTCTCTCTCTCTCTCTCTCTCTCTCTCTCTCTCTCTCATGTCTGATGATCATGACTTTCAAACCCTCAGTCCCCCTCACTTAGATTCTCTCATGCTCTGTTGTTCATAGAAATCATACAGTGTGTGTGTGAGGGAGAGAGAGTCTGTACAGAATCTGTAAGAGTTTACCTGTCTGTAGTTTCTTCTCATTCTCAGTCTGTGGAATGCTTTCCCACCGTTTGCTTCAGTTAATAAGGGCTGTGTGACTCGTGTAGGCTATATGATATTAATGGATCACGACGATGATGATGATGTGTTCATGAGGCAGGTGCAGGTGATACTCATCCTTCTCTTGAAGTGCTGTAGACACCATGCTCTGTAAATGCATGTAGATCTCTGTTCATTTCAGACCTAAGACTCAGCAATCAACCCTGAAGTGTGCCACTCACTGCTTATCAAGTTGTATTACTGGTAATCCACAAAATCTTTCAACAGCCTTGGTTTGACACTGGATGGCAGCCTTGTGAGCTGTATATAGTGTGTTTTTGTAATGTGTTTTATCACCAGAGCTATATTTATGTGTGTGGTTGTGAGAAGTGAGAAACTATTTTTGGTTGTTTTTTCCACTGTAGATGAAAGTTTGTGCTTGTGGTCAACCTTACTGTGTGTGTGTGTGTTTGTGTGTGAGTGAGTGTGTCATAGGTCCACTGATAGCTTTTGTCTTATCTCAAATGGCACTATCTCTGCCCATGAGCTATCTTCTGGTAGCACTTTGACAAACTATGCACAACAAACATATGCACACGTACACACACACACACACAGACATTGCTGTCACGCACTCACACAGAGGCTTGCACGCAAAACTCTTGCTTCATTGCTCGGACCAGTGAGTGGGATGTACAGTTGACTTGACACTTGTCTGCTCACTGCATGCACACACAGACATGATGCCCCTTAGTCTATGGACATTAAATAGGCCAGTGTATCTCACACCTAGACATACAGACATGACCTTCACATGCCATACATGAAACAGGTGAGGGGACACGCACACACACACACACACACTCACACACTCTCACACTCACACTTTATAGACATTTGTATGTATTCTCAATCTCATGACACTGTTCAGGCACACACACCCACATAGTTCTTCAGCTAGACACTTGTCTGTTCACTGCATGCACACATAGCCCCTCCCTTGCTGTACACAAAGCTGGCCAGTCAGAAAGAGGCCTGTCTCTTACCAAAAACACTTGTAAGCATCTGCACAGCTTAAAACTTGCACTTTTACTCTAGGCGCACACACATATTATTCAGACGCACACAGACACAGCCGACACACAAAGTTCATCTGCGCTGCCTCTCAGACACTAAATGAGCTGGAACGTGCACTGAACATCATAGCCAGGGAGGGCCTGCTTGTGTGTGTCACTTAACCTTAGGCTATCACAGACACACACACACACACACACACACACACACACACACACACACACACACACACTGTTTACCACCAATGCAGAAGTGCCTTGTCATGAGCACAAACACTGCTTTGACTCAGGCCGCCTTTCAAGCAGAAGCCACGCGCCACATCAGTGTGTGTGTGTGTGTGTGTTTTGGTTAGAATCTGTTGGCCATCTCCATAGCGAGTAGGTCACATTTCCAAATCTCTGTTTATTTATTTGTTACTGCGCCTTCCTTGCTAGCACCCCACCAACAACACAAAGGTGCACTCTGTGCAACTGTAGAGCTGTTGACCTAGCCATGATCTCTCCCAAATACCTCACACAGCTGCTCCGGCTACCAACTATACATGCATACACACACACGCGTGCACATGCGCGCGCTGCACCATGTAGAACCATTAGTTTAACATGGCCAGCAGCACTCGTGATGACAGTAATATGGCCAGTTATCTAACACAGTATTTTAGCCAAAGCCCAGGGGTAGCAGCTGTTAAAGCGAAGAGATCTTCAAACCATGTCTAAAATGTAAGGGTAGAGTCTGTGTGTATTTGTTTGTGTGTGTGTTTGTGTGTGTGTCTGTCTGTGTGCGCACTGGGATGCTGCTGATGTCAGGTAGAGAAAGGATATGATCAGTGGGGTCTGGACAAGCAGAAATACGGGAAGTACTACTACAGTTACTACGGTTACTATTTATAGCTCACAAGTGTCATTATCCACAACTCTGTGTGTGTCTCTTTTCCTCACCAACTTATCCGACATAAAGCAGCGGATGCCTCAGCTGTCGTGCACATCTGGAGACCACTGCATAGAATGGCACACACGCGCCATTTATAATCGCTCACCCCACACTGTGTGTGTTACCTGTGGCCTCTGCACCAGATGCTCTGGTTTATTCTAATCTCATACTCACTGCCTCTGCTGACAGCCGCCCGGCTAATGAGTGTGTGTGCGTATGTGTTTGTGTGTGGGGCACATTCTGGCTTCAGGCAGATCCAGGCTTACACACCTGTGGTGGAAACACACACACACACACACACACACGCTCACAGTGAGAAGTAGAAGCCAGGCCACTGTCCTGCATTGGCCTTTGTAAAGTCCTGTTTCATTTGCCTTGGATGGCCATACTGATGGACTTATCAGGAGTTTATTGGCCTTGTAAACAAACCAGATTCTCCTCTCTCCCTACACCGAGTCAGTGATCTTTATGAATATTTGGCGCTCATTTGCAGGAGAGACAAACATTTAATGATGTGTGAATAATTTTTACAGAATGTCTGCACATGGTCAGTGAATGCTTTGTTTAGTAAGTTATTTAGCCATTCAGCTTCAAAGCTCCATATTGTAATGTGAATAAATACATAAAAGTGATAACAGCTATAATAATGAGAGCCTTAAGATGACCAGCATTATTCTCAATATGATCAATAGTTATGTAAATAATATTGTATAATAATTTTCTGTCTGCTTTTTTAAGTTATGGATATTAGTATGTGTTTACTGTAAAGAATAAATGGATAGAAGCCATGTGTGAAATTCCCTACTGTCCCCCAACTTAACAGTGTTTTTTGAAATGAGGAGAGAGAGAGAGAGATTGCATTATCTGCTCTGCTAGATATGTGTTAGCCTTTTCAGTCTCCTTGAAACACAGTGCCTGGGTGCTGTCCTTGTTGGGTGTGTGTGTGTGTGTGTGTGTGTGTGTGTGTGTGTGTCATTTGGAGTGGGGTAGAGGCAAAGGTGTGCATTAAGGAAGGGTTACCATGGCAGCAGCAGGCTGCTCAAAAGACAGGCATCACAGCGGGGGGTAGGAGAGAGAGAGAGAGAGAGAGATGGAGGGATACACAAGTGAGTGAGGGAGAAGAGGAAGGCAGTCCGTGACATCTGAATGTTGATCTAGTAGAACCCCAGTCTGCCATATATCTTTCCGCTACTGGCAGACTACATTTGGACAGTGTGTGTGTGTGTGTGTTCGTTATGCGTGTTTGTATGTGTGTGCTTTCAATTAAATTAACTGGGTTATTGTTGATGAAGGCAGCACATGATTAAATGCACTGGGTTCTGGTTGCTTCGGGCATACTGGTCTGGTCTGGTCTTATACTAAGCTGCTCTTAGCAAGGCTGATCTTTGTTTGCCCCCAATAGGATGCCTTAGATCCTTCCCCCTGATACCCACGCACACACACTGATGGATCACTTGTGTGTTCATCTAAACCAGAGCCCTCCATGCCTCCCCCCGACTGTTTCAGGGAACATGAACACCAACGATGAACATGAACAAGGCTCTTCCTCCCTTTCCAAAACAGTCACATCTGCCAAACCATGGTACACAATACAGGAAGACATTTTAAAAATGTTAGTTTGTGAACACACTCTCTCACACACACGCACACACACACACACACACACATGCACACAAACACATTGACATATCATCCTTGACATCTGCAGACAGCTATGGATGAGCATTCTTGTATCTTGGAGCAGCTGTTGCTTAAAGGCTTGCAGCCCTGGCACATATGTTCCCCTGTGGGGCTGACGCGCTGATCACATGGGGCGACTGACTCTGTGGAACATCACTCGAGCGCTGACCTAACACATGTTCTAAGATCAGCTGACTGGATACTGGTCACTGTAATACCCTCTGACCATACAGGCGTTCCTGGCGGCCCCCTATGGTTCCGACCCTGGTGCTGCCCTCGGACCACAAGTAGAAGAAGCCTTACTGCCAGCACATCGAGTACATTTAGTCTGCTGATAGTTCTGCTGGTTCCCCTTGAGGTCGGGTGGAGTGGTTCACTTTCAGTTCTGCCACTGAGGAACTAGAAAAATCTACCCTGGGAAATCACCCGTGTTTTTCAAATGGCGTAAGAGGCCACAATAGGAGCTAGTGCTGTCTGCCGTCTGAGTGGGATGTGTTTGGGTTTTAAACACAGGAGTGAAGCAGGCTCTGTTTGTCCCCACAGGGGCACCACCCTTTTTCCTCACAGACCCTGTTTACCCCGGCTACACATTCATCATTCCTTACCATTTTTTATTGCAGCCTTGAGAGGAGGCGTACTCTGTCGGGTAGCGGAGGAGGGTGCACCGTTCTGATTGGCTGACGGAGCCCGGCTATATTTGTCTGTCTGTCCTCTGATGTGCTGCAGTCTGCAATTAAGCAGCTTCCTGTTTCTGCAGGATACAGCAGCCCAGCCGTGTGTGTGTGTGTGGGGGGGGAGGTTATGGAAAGAAACAGAGATATGGACCCTACTGCTGTATGTAGGCTGTGTGATGATGATGACGTGTGTGTGTATTTGTGTGTTGCCTTCCATACTGTCATCCATAATATCATGCCTACCAACATCTGACTTCACCCCCTCCGGCAGTGATGTCGCTTAGTAAGACCGAAAAATCACACACCACACACACCCACGCACCCTCCCACCCTCCCTGCCTTCGGAAAATCTGCGTCAGAAGTAGCCACTTCCTCCCCCTCTCCCGGTGCTGCGTTTCACTTCCTGTTCCCCTCTGTCTGATCGAGCGAGCAGGAGGGTGCTGCCCGGTCAACTTCCACACAGCGCAGGTGGGGCCGTCTCGCCTCCCAGCATGCTTTGGGCCAATGTGGGCAGGCTTGAGGAAAGGCCGAGGAAAGTCTCTCTCCCCCTCCCCCTCCCCCTTATTTTTTTCCTTCAACCCTTTTCTCTGTATGACCTACACTAGAGAATATGAACTATGCCAGTTGCATATCGAAGAGCTGGGCTGACCTCTCCATAGTTGTGTGTACGCGCATGACTGCCGAACCAGCAAATCCTCATTACTCATTGTCCAGCTGAACTTCAGACGTTGTCTGTGTGATTTATTATGTATGTGTTTATTTATTTGGTTGTGCGATTTGAGATGATTGCTCTTCTTAACATGGAAACGATGTCTGTGTAGTGTTATATTGTCTCAATTTGATCTCTCTATTGATAACTCTTGATCTCTCCCCCTCCAGCTCTGATGGTACCAGCTCAACTGTGACGTCTGAGAGAAGACCCTCTACCCCACACCCTCACCATGTCTGGGATCCAGGTAACACATACACACACACATGTACTATATAGAATCACCATGTGTAAAACTCTGGTAGCTCATTTGCACACAGTTCACAGGTCCAAACCCCCCCACACACAAACACAGTCACACGCAAACACACACACTCTTTCATAGTAGTATATGGTAAGCCACACAGCAAGGTCTAAGTCTGCTGGCTGTATTATGGAACAATGACAGTCAGTGGTGCATTGCTGTGAAGCCAAGATTGGACCTCTTGTTTTGCATATCCTTGCTCACAGTGCACACACAGAGAGAGAGAGAGGGGTGCTCTGCCTGTTTGTTATATGCCCGTCTTGTTTCCTGAGGAAGTTTTGTTCACGGCTCAGTGCTGATGCACTAATCCTGCCAGGCGTAGAATAACATCTTCACCCTGCCCGCCTCTCTTAAATGAGTTTCACAAAAAAATAAAGCACACGCACACACCCTCACACACACATGCACACAAACACACACACATGCAGGCGTAGTGAGACGGGGCCGTTTGTTCTCGGCTACCTCCTTTTATGATGAAAGAGGATTAAATGGCTACATGGCACCAACCCATTTGTCTGGCTGTGTGCCTCTCTGATATAGATGTGTCCTGACACACTCTTTCTCTCTTTACACACACACACACACACACACACACACACACACACTCATTGTGTCTCTCTTCTCTCTTCTGTCCATCTTCTCACTCTCATCTTTGTATTTCTCTCTCTCTCTCTCTCTCTCTCTCTCTCTCTCTCTCTCTCTCTCTCTCTCTCTCTCTCTGTTCTAAACAACACCTGCTGCTATCTGAAAGACTGGCTCTGTGTTTCAACAGCTGTCTCTGGGCAAAACATAAAAATGTATCAAATATGAAACGGCCTCGTCTCGCAACAGTCACTGAACCAGAGAGAACTAGGGCTGGGCACCGAAACACGGTTCTAATATGGCACCGGTGCCGACGCAAACGGTAGTAACTGCAACAACGTGGATTTCGGTGCTTAAATAGCGTTTTTTTTATTTAATTTTTTTATACAAGGCATCACTGCATGTCATGCACCATCTCTAATGTCTTGCTCTGATAGCAACACATCCAGACACAGTTATCGATAGCTAACACTGGATGTATAAACCAGAGGGGTGCACCACATAGGCCAGTGGACAGTGTTTGACAGCTTGCGTGAGCCCAGGTAGCTTACTTTAAAGCAATTTCGCGAGCTCCTGTCAAAATCTAGCAGTGGGTCTAACTACACACTAGCAAAAGGCTATGAAACAACATCAACAGTAGCCTATATGTTACACAATATTCTTGCTAATGCGCTAACTGGCATTTATTTGAAATGTTGTCTGCAAGTTGTAAGGTGAATTCTAAACAACATAATGGCATGATATTAATCTTTCATGTGCACGAGGCCCATATAGCATCAAAATGAATATGAAGATCATGTTAAAAGTTTGCTGGCAAAAACATAAATATGTAGGTTACATACCTGATGTCCCTGAGCTGTCAAAGAGGCTACGAAACCATCTCCGTACATTATCGCTAATTAAACTCAGCTGACTGGTGTTAGCGCATAGCCATAGTTGCTGTTAAAATGCCTACTAGGCTAACGCTGGGAATCTAAACACTTCAACACCGACATGTAACCTAACATGTTCAAAACTATTGCGTGTTATGGGTTAAGACATGACATTTCTTGAAGTATTTGGGAACACACTGAATTAACTGTTAGCCCCTTTTCCCTGTTAGATTAGCTTGCTTGCAAATGCCGATGTCCATGACCTGGCAGTTCTATGGCAAGCGGTTTTAACATACCTTATGGCAAACCGCCTACACTGGGTAAACTTGAAAGCAGAGCTTACCATTGTGTGTGCATGCATGGCAAGCTGTTTTACCATTTAAATGTATTATTTGTAGGAGCAATGAGATATTGATAGTAAATTGAATATAACAGTTCAATTTCATGTTCAAATTTGTCTTATCAATTTAAAAAAAAGCAATTCATGCTTTAGACCTATTTAATTTAAAACATTTTAATAACAAAGTACCGGTTCAGGCACCGTTTCGGTACCAACACCGTTTTAAAAGTATCGATTTAGCACCGATATCGGATAAAACCCAAACGATACCCAACCCTAGAGAGAACACACACACACACACACTCTCTCACTGCTATGACCTTTCCTTTCCTTTTGATAAGGGTCTGTTAAATTTATTTGCTGCCTCTTGGGTTTCCCCAGAAGCTTGAGGTTTCCAACATGTGTGGGCTATTTGCTAGTGCACTTGTAAAACACAGACTTGGCCACATTTTAATGGTTGTTTTTTTTCCCCTTCCTATTTGTATGCTTACAAAGTGTTCAGTCCAACCCAGCCCAGCCCAAACCAGTCTTGTCTTCCTAGTTGTAGTACAGTTTCAGCCACGCTGAAACATGGACTACATTACCCATCATGCCGGTCTCTCTTTCCTTCTGTCCCCACAGGCAGCCTGGCCACCCGGCACAGAGTGTGTGGCCAAATATAACTTCCAGGGCACCACGGGTCAGGACCTGCCCTTCTTCAAGGGAGACGTGCTCACCATCATCGGTGTCACCAAGGTGCGTAGGAACCAAAGTTTCTAGAGCGCGCCGCTCTAGAATTGATAGAAAAATGTAACTTGTAAAGCTAACAATGTGCATTTCAACATAATTTACGCTGCTGTTCATTTGGGGCAGCCATGGCTTACTGGTTAGCGCTTTGGACTTGTAACCGGAGGGTTGCCGGTTCGAACCCCGACCAGTAGGCACGGCTGAAGTGCCCTTGAGCAATGCACCTAACCCCTCACTGCTCCCCGAGCGCCGCTGTTGTTGCAGGCAGCTCACTGCGCGGGGGATTAGTGTGTGCTTCACCTCACTGTGTGTTCACTGTGTGCTGAGTGTTTTTCACTAATTCACGGATTGGGATAAATGCAGAGACCAAATTTCCCTCACGGGATCAAAAGAGTATATATATATATATACTTATACTTATTTCCTGCTTATGCACAGTTAGTGTCATTTGTTGTAATATTGTATCCTGTAATGTCCTGAGATCGTACAGGATTAGTGAAGAGTGGCCTGTGTGTTGGAGAGTGGCGTGACTGTGCTGTGCTGTGTTGTGTCCACATCTGCAGGACCCAAACTGGTACAAGGCTAAGAACCAGGTGGGCAGAGAGGGCACCATCCCCGCCAACTACGTCCAGAAGAGAGAGGGGGTCAAATCAGGGGGCAAGCTCAGTCTCATGCCGTGAGTAGATGCCATGTTCTTTGCACTGACTCACTTACATGCTCCTCGTACACACACACACACACACACACACACTCACACACACTCACTCGCTCGCATGCACACACGAATGCAAACATACTGGCGTGCATACAAGCACACCATAACATAGCTGTGATGATGCTATGAGTGCTATGCAGTGCATACATAGATCTGTGCATACACCCCCAGTCCAGCTGCATCTGGACAACCTGTGTCCTGCGCATGTAGACGCACACACATACAGACACACGCCCACACATACACAGACACACACCCACACACACACAGACACACGCCCACACACACACACACACACACACATATACACATACACACACACACACATCTGGACAACCTGTGTCCTGCGCATGTAGACATAGTACCATCATCCCCTCATCCAGCCCTGAGACCCAAATGGGCCTGCCTGGCAGATGGCTGATCGTTCAGTGAGGACCGCTCTACCGTGCACTCCATCTCTCCTCCATCATCAGTCCAGTTCTCTTCATGTCCTTCACTCTCCTTCTCATCCCCCCCACACACTCCCACAGTTCCTTTTCCCATGCTCTTTCCTCTCTTCCTTCTCTCTCTCCATCTCTCTTTCTCTAGCCATCTTTCTATCTCTCTCTCCATCTCTCTCTTTATCTCTCTCCCTCCCCTCTCTCTCTCTCTCTCTCTCTCTCTCTCTCTCTCTCTCTCTCTCTCTCTCTCTCTCTCTCTCTCTGCAGTGCTGGTAAGGTGTGGTCAGTGAGCTGTACATCAGGTTGGTGTCGGCCTCTTTGAAGGAGAGTGTCCGCCCCCTCACTGTCTCATCACTTTGCATAATTCTGTCCTGTGCAGCACACTTGTCTCTTCCCTTGTGAACTGCCCCGTGTGTGTGTGTGTGCGCGCGCAAGAGCCATTATGGAGGCAAATCATCATCATCAAACAAAACCTGCCCCAGAACACCAGGATTAAACCGTCTTCGTTTGCTTTAGGGACACACACACATACAGGTACACTGTGAAAGACAGAACATACACACAAAGATACACACTCAGTCACTCACACAGACCCTGATGCCACCTCTTATCATGTGGAGTATTCAGCAGCTCTAAGAGTATGAACAGTGCAATGGGAGGATTCAGCAGCTCTAAGAGTATGAACAGTGCAATGGGAGGATGTGTGTGTCCGTTGGAGGAGGTGGTTGCAGTTCTTTGTGTGTGTGTATGTGTGTGTACCCGTGTTTGTGAGGCAAAGGATGGAGGTCTTTGTGAGAATATGTGCTTCTTTGTTTGCATGTGTCCGTGGGTTCACAAGTCAAATCAGACGGGTTGCTCAAGGGTAGACTGGAGAATGTTGTGAAGGAAATCACTCTGTGTGTGTGTCAGAGCGGAGACGGCTTCCTGCTGTGTGCTGTATTATTGTATAATGTGTTGCCGGAGTGTCTCGATGCCTGCTGTTCACTGAGAGCCTCAGCCTGCCCCCTGCTGGTTGAACTCTGAACTGCAGCCAAGGCACAGCACTCAGCCAAGCCTCTGAGATTGGGCCTAACATGTATCTGGGCTCATAGATACTCGTCCATTTGTCCATTGTCCCGTCTCCTGCTTCCTCTGTGTGTGTCGCTCCCACCTCCCTGAGCATCTCGGTCTGCTCTGTGTGAGAGTCAGGCTCTGTGTGAGAGTCAGGCTCTGTGTGAGAGTCAGGCTCTGTGTGAGAGTCAGGCTCTGTGTGAGAGTCAGGCTCTGTGTGAGAGTCAGGCTCTGTGTGAGAGTCAGGCTCTGTGTGAGAGTCAGGCTCTGTGTGAGAGTCAGGCTCTGTGTGAGAGTCAGGCTCTGTGTGAGAGTCAGGCTCTGTGTGAGAGTCAGGCTCTGTGTGTCTATTCATCACCAGGCTGCTAACTCTGTTGTTGTTTTGTGTTTTCCCTCACTTTCCTGCTTTCTGCCCGTCCTTTTGCAAGAAAATAGAAAGAGTTAAGCTTCTCTACCTTTCCTGCCCCGTTCCTTTCCCCTACCCTGCCTTTGCCCTCGTGTGTGTGTGTGTGTGTGTGTGTGTTGACTCGCATGACTCCCTGCTCTAAATCGGTTGTCTATTATTCTCTCATACTCTGTCACTCCATCCTTCTGTACCTCCTCACAATCTCTCCATCACTCTTGTCTCCATGCCAGTTTGTTTTTCTCTCTCTCTCTCTCTGTCTCTCTCTCCCAATCGCTCTCTCCCTCTCTCTCGCTCTCTCTCATCTTCATCTTTCTCACTGTTTGTGCTTTGTTCACATGGCAAATCCCCTTTCCTCACTCTTGTTTTCTGTCTCCTGTTTTCTCTGCTCTCTCTGTTCTGATTCAGGTAGGGCATAATGCAACTTAAGTTGATGGAAACATTTAATTGCATCAACTCGCATTTGTTGCGATTTTCATAGCTGTTTACAGTGAAGTTCCCAGTTTTGAGCCCACAGCTATTCACTACCCCCTTTCTTGGATTAGGAAGTGGGTAGAAAATGTGCACAGACTCGCATTTTCTTTAGCCAAATTTTATAAATGCACTGAAAATGTGGAGATGATTTGGATGGAACGGCAGCCACAGAAACTCTCTCTTCTCCTTTCTCTCTCTCTCTTTCTCTCCCTCCCACTGGCTGTGTGTGTATGTTTGTGTGTTTGTTGTTCCAGAGTGTTTGCGTCTCGGATGACTGTGCGGTCAGATTAAGCTTGAGGTTGAGAGAGGCCGCTGAGTGACCGCGCGAGAGAGAAGTATCCCTCCCCACTGATCTAATCATCTCAATCCACACTAAGCAGCTTTTGGCCTGGCCACCGCCCTCGAACTCAGCCTCTGATCATGGGGCTTCGCTGCCTCGGTTCCCCCCCTTTATGTTCACGCGCACCCACCCTTGCAGATCTACCTGCTAAACAGCCCCAATCAATTAGACACCCTCACACTTCCATGACTGCTACTGCTGCTGCAGGGGATTGCTGCCTCAGATTGGTCCCTTCCAGAAGCCAAGAACAAGGCCCTTGTGTGTGTGTGTGTGTGTGTGTGTGTGTGTGTGTCTCTCTGTCTTAGCATTCCTGCCTGTCTGTGTGTATCTCACTTCATCTCTCTCTCTCTCTCTCTCTCTCTCTCTCTCTCTCTCTCTCTCTCTCTCTCTCTCTCTCTCTCTCTCTCTCTCTCTCTCTCTCTCTCTCCCCCTTTTCTCTCTCCCTTTTCTCTCTCTCTGTCCCTCACTCAATCCCTCTGCACGTGTGCTCTTTTGACTGTACCAGATTTATAAGATACTATCTATATAGTGACTCCTGACCTGCCACCGTCCTGGCCTAGTAGTGCGTTTACACTGTGCCACCATCACAGGGTCAAGTCTCTTAAGGAGTCTCAACCCTGTCTCTCTATTGGGATTGCTGCAACAGGCTTGTGTGAATTAGCTAGACTATATTTAGTCCTGGTTCAGGTCTTGGTTCTGAAATGGCAGTGCCAGCCTCTGTTCTCTGCAGGCTTGTATATATCTATGACGTGTGTGTGTGTGTGTGTGTGTGTGTGTGGCTGTACATTGCACTCGTCCCCGCGTCGGAACGTCTTCCTGTTATTGCACTGCTGCTTGGTGAGTTTCCTCCCCTTTCCTCAGTCGCTCAACACGCCCTGTTGATCCGGTCACGCGGCCAGGTAGCTCACCACTCCTTCAAGACCCAGAGCCAGTTCACAGTCTTGTGTGTGCGCACGTGCGCAGATCCAAGTTGCAGCTCTAGCCTCTTTGAAGACGCAATGCAGCTCGTGTGTACATTTTTGTGTGAGTACAGTGTCGGGTTGATGTTCACTTCTCTTCAACACACCCAGTAGCCCGAAGCAGGAGTGTTTGTGTGTTTATCTGTCATCAGTGGGTTTGAGTACGGCCAGGCAGTTACTCCTCTAAGGCACACTCCAACGTGTGTGTGTGTGTTAAGGAGCAACTCTTTGATCTGTAGTCTTGTGTGTGTGTGTGTGTGTGTGTGTGTGTGTGTGTGTTTCTGTTTGTAGGTGTGCACTGTGCAGGGGCAAGTGACTGGCAAGGTCCCATAAGAGGCATAGCACAGGCTGTTTGATGTGTTTGCATAGTGTTTGTGTTTTTGTTTGTGTTTTTGTGTGCGTATTAAGGAACAGGTAGCTGCTTCTGGAACCTCTGAAGTGTCTTTGCATCTCCTTTGGTGTGTTTTTTGTTGTAGCAGAAAGCAGCCTTCTGTCTTTATCAAATGCTTAGTAGTCTCCCTGTGCTCATGTACAGTGTAAAGTCTCTTAGGATCTGTTGACTTTCATGGCACATTACTAACATAAAGCCCAACATGCCAAAGCTAAGGTGTATAGAATGGGAGGTTTATATTCCATATCAAACATAGAGAACTCAAATTTAGCTAGCCCATCACTAACTTAAACAGTGATGACAAGCTATCAAAAGAAACTGGAAACGTACGTGTGTGTGTGTTTGTGTTTGTGTGTGCGTGTGTGTGTGTGCGCGTGCGCCTGCCTGCCTGGTGTTAGTAATAATGATCGTGATGAGGCTCATGTCCAGTCACAAAGGCTTCTCCCTGAGAATATATGCTTGTTAATGTCGTGAATCAGTATTCTGATCTGCTGGTGTAGCCATGGGAACATGTCTGTGTTACATTGGTCCCCACTGTTGTAGCTGGTCAGTGTTTCTGTATGTTCCTCATGGGCCCTTGTTTAAATGGTGTGCAAAAGTGGGTTGGGTGGATGCCCTAAAAAGCCATGGCACTGACTGAAGGTACTGGGATCCCTTTGTAGTGCTAGACCTGCGGGCAATATGCTTGTGTTCATGGTGGTATCCTCGTACTCATCTCTCCTCTCTCGCTGTGCCTCTCTCCGCTGCTTCTAGATGGTTCCACGGGAAGATCTCTCGGGAGATGGCGGAGCGTCTGCTGTACCCGCCCGAGACGGGCCTTTACCTGGTGCGCGAGAGCACCAACTACCCCGGCGACTACACGCTCTGCGTCAGCTGCGACGGCAAGGTGGAGCACTACCGCATCATCTACCACAACGGCAAGCTCAGCATTGACGAGGAGGAGTTCTTTGAGAACCTCATGCAGCTGGTGGAGGTGAGGTTAATACACACATCTGTGTGTGTGAGTGTGAGAAGGAATGTGTGTGGTTGTCAAGCTGCAGACAAGTGTTTATGTGTAGTTGCTGAATTGCAGGAATATCTGCGTTTTGTTGAGTGTGCAGGTGTGTGTGTGTGTTCTATTATGGTATGCATCTTCTAATAAAGACTCTTGTGTATTTTAGTGTGTGGGTGTGTGCTTGCAACTGCACAATTAGGTGTCCAGTATGTGCAGTAATGTAGAGGTGTGTTTGTGTGATCAGACCTGAGTTTTGGTCCGGGGAACAAATCATTGCTGTGCAGAAACCGCTGAGGTGCATGAAAAATAAATAAAACAAACATGTACACACACACACACATACATACACACACTCTCATTTTACCTTTCCTGTGGGTCATTAGCGTGGCCTACTTATGCTGGCATTGAGGCAGCGTTGTTTGCTGGCTGCTTAGACTAATTGTTTTATTGACTGGCTCCCTGTTGTCCTTGTAAACACACGGAGAGTCCTCTTCTCTTCTCTCCTCTCCTCTCCTCTGGTTTGTCCTCCACTGGTCTCTTCTCTCCTCTCATCTCTTTTAATCTCCTATCCTGGTCTCTCTTCTGGACCTCCAAACACTCTTTGCTGTTCTTTATTCCACATTATGCGTGAAAAACAGAGCACATCTCCAGGGCAATGGGAAAGTGTGTGTGTGTGTGTGTGTGTGTGTGTGTGTGTGTGAGAGAGAGCTGAATCTGAAGGTGGAAGGCTTTCATCCTCCGATAAGGAGGCTGCTAAATTGTAGGCAATCAGATTTTAATTAAGCTTGATCTTTTTCCCAGAGGCATGGGGATTTGGGCAGGATCATCCCACAAGTTCCAAGAACAACACACAAACACACACACACACACATAAACACACACACATAAACACACACACACACATAAACACACACACACACACACAGTCCACATCACACTACACGGTCACTGCTCATTTTTCAGTAATTCCTCACTTCCCCTCACTCGGGTAGTTTATTTGGTTCACCGCTGCTCTTGTTGATTTGTCGCTCCTCCCATCTATCTCTCTCTCTCTCTCTCTCTCTCTCTCTCTCTCTCTCTCTCTCTCTCTCTCTCTCTCTCTCTCTCTCTCTCTCTCTCTCTCTCATTCAAAAGTTGCTTTATTGGCATGAGAAATTAACTTGTATTGCCAAAGCAGTTGGTACATGTTGAAGGTAAGACATAAAAACAACTACAGAGACAAAACATATACACATACTGTAAACTGATATAGACATTTGTATAAACATACCACTTCACTGAGATTTGTGAACAATAGCACTTAGTTTTACATTGGTTAATTGAATAGTATTATTGAGAGTTCATTGAAGGCAGTATCTCTCTTGCTCTCTCTCTCTCTCTCTCTCTCTCTCTCTCTCTCTCTCTCTCTCTCTCTCTCTCTCTCATTCAAAAGTTGCTTTATTGGCATGAGAAATTAACTTGTATTGCCAAAGCAGTTGGTACATGTTGAAGGTAAGACATAAAAACAACTACAGAGACAAAACATATACACATACTGTAAACTGATATAGACATTTGTATAAACATACCACTTCACTGAGATTTGTGAACAATAGCACTTAGTTTTACATTGGTTAATTGAATAGTATTATTGAGAGTTCATCTATCTTCTTGCTCCTCTCTCTCTCTCTCCTCTCTTCTCTCTCTTTTCCTTTCTCCCCTCCTCTATCTTCTCTCACTCACCTCACAACCTCTTTCTCTCTTTTCCACCTTCTCCCTCTTTCCACCCTCTCATCTCTTCCTCTCCCATCTCTCTATCCCTCTTTTCTTCTTCCCTCTCCTCCTCTCCTCCCTGTGCTCCGTCTGCAGACCTCTCTGGCCCGGCTCTCTACTCCTAATTAGCCCCCCTGAGGTGCAGACTCCAGGCTCCTGGAGCCACAAAATCCACGCTTTCACAAAGCCAGCCGATTCCACTCAACTAGTCACTCCAAGTGACACTGACTGACTGGGTGCTTAGCAAACCCAGACGGCTGTCTGAAAACACTGGGCGTGGATTTTTTTCTTCAGTACGACTCCAGCTGTTGACTCCTGTAACTGTCTGGCTGTGTGCGCTCAGACCTCTGTGAGCTTGGCATTCATTATCATTGTCCAGTAGCCATATGTTTCAGAGTGTCGCCCTTGTGTCCGTAATCATGTGTGTATGATGTTTTCCCTTCCAGTTAAGTGAGTTAAAAAGAAAAAAAAAACTCAAGCTGAATGGATCTCATGTCCTCGTAGTGAGAGGGCTCTTTTTAGTGCCTGTAGATGTGCTGCCATGTGCTGATTCCCTAAATGGGGAAGTAGCTGCATGCGAATCACTGCGTAGAGAATGGAAGTCATGGGAGAGAGAGAGAGAGATAGGGGTTGTGAATCCGGCTTTGTGTGCGATCGTTGCGGTGACTGCAGCAGAGAGGGGTGACGCACACTGCTTATGCCCCCTGCTGGTGGTTGTAGGAATAGTCTCAGTCTGTTCATCAGAACACACATGCAGCCCTGAGATGCCTCAGCTCCTCCCTACCATGACAAATGCTGCAGGGGTGGCTGAGCTTGACTGACGAGTTAGTCACTGGCGGCCTCAGAAGCTGTGTGATTTGTCTACACACACACACACACACCTGGTGCAAGGTACCTATGTCAGGAGTATCTGCTACTTGCACGCAAACGGTCAGGTTTCTGTTTTGTATACATATAGGGATTTCTGACCAACATCTAACAGCATTGTTTGTCTCCTCCTCCTCCTCCTCCCTCATTCTCTGCTTGTTTGTGTGCAGGGGGCGATTGATCAATATGATTGGGTTAGCTCCGGTGAAGGCTATAGCAGGACCTCTCTCACACCCACACACGCACATATGGTCTCGATCAAGTCATTCCCATAGTAGCCCTTCAGATGGATCTATTAGCTATGGTTCTGTTCCCAGCATGCATTGCTCCCCAGAGAACCTCATCCATCGCACTCAGCGTGGCCCAGACCAGCAGGAAGCCCCATGACTCACTCACAGGGGGAAGCCCTAGACTATGTTGTTTTTAACATATCTCTATGGTCCAGATAGGGACAACACAATATGTAATGTTTCCAACACATTGCTTTTGTTATTCATGTCAAGAGTGTACACAGTAGATAGATATATATATAGATACTTTATTGATGCCCAAGGGGAAATTCAAAATGTGTTCAAAATGTGTATGTGTTGAAAATAACACAACTTGTGTTGTTTTTAACACATCTCTGTGTCCAGATAGGGACAACTGAACCCAGCAGCAAACGCAGCAAATACCACTTACAACTTTCTGCGATCTAAGAGCCTATGGCTGCATCCACGTATCTACACTAGCCTACTGTATAGAGTAGTGTATGCAGTAGTGTGTGTGTGTGGTGAAGAATTTGCCTCTCCTGTTTCTTTCTGTTTGCTCCCTCTGTGTGTACAAAATGTTGAAATGTTTGAAGATGTATATTGGTGATTTAATGTGTTAATTGTTTGTGTGTGTGCAGCACTACACCAAAGATGCCGATGGCCTGTGCACCAGACTCATCAAGCCAAAGCTGATGGAGGGAACGGTGGCGGCCCAGGACGAGTTCTCCAGGAGTGAGTCAATCTTACACACACACACACACACACACACACACACACACACACACACACACACATACATTATCCTGTTGAGTCAATCTCTCACACATACACTAAACTATACTGTTGAGTCGATCTCTCTCTCACACAGACACATACACACACACACACACACACACACACACACACTAAACTATACTGTTTACTCACTTACACTATACCCTAACACACCAACACTACAGCTTTTTTTTTTACTTCCATACATACACCATTCCATACCATTTATACCTTACGGCATCGGATGTACACACCATTGTCTCATAAGCACACTCTCTGTCACTCTCTCCCACACACACCCTTTGTCCCATTCACATAACACTTGGTCCCTCACCGCTGGATCATGGCCATCCTGCATGCTCAACAGCCACAGCAGGCTCAAGTGTGAATACACACACACACACACACACACACACACACACACACACACACACACACACACACACACACATATGCTTTTTTGCATGTGTGTGCCATGTCTGAGAGTATGCTTTTGTATATGTGTGTGCCGTGTGCTTTATATACAACCTTTTATGTACAACATCAGAAGCCAGGCTGTAAGCCTGTAAGTGTGTGTGTGTGATGGAGTCTGTAGTGTTAAATGTTGAGTGCATTGACTGCTGGAGACCTGATTGTGTTGAAGAGTAACACCATGCTGTACACTCTTTGCGATGCTAACCCATATGATCTCAGGCCTCTTTGCCATGCTAACCCATATGATCTCAGGCCCTCTTTGCGATGCTAATATGATCTCAGGCCTCTTCTCGATGCTAATATGATTTCAGGCCTCTTCTCGATTTTAATATGATCTCAGGCCTCTTTGCAGTGCTAACCCATATGATCTCAGGCCTCTTTGCAATGCAATGCTAACCCAGTCCTCTGCAATGCTAACCCATATGATCTCAGGCCTCTTTGCAATGCAATGCCAACCCAGTCCTCTGCAATGCTAACCCAGTCCTCTGCAATGCTAACCCATATGATCTCAGGCCTCTTTGCAATGCAATGCCAACCCAGTCCTCTGCAATGCTAACCCAGTCCTCTGCAATGCTAACCCATATGATCTCAGGCCTCTTTGCAATGCTAATCCATATGATCTCTTGTGTTTGGACCCATTTCTCTCCCACTGTTCCCTCCTCCTCTGTCTGTCACTCCCTTCCCTGTTTAAATAAAGGCGGGTGGGCTCTAAACAGAAAAGAGTTGAAGCTCATCCAGTCCATTGGAAAAGGGGAGTTTGGCGGTAAGTGTCTCTGTCAGCGTGTCACTGCCTGGCTTTATGTATGTTCATAGCCAGAAGTCTTGGTACGTCAAGGTCGTATAATTAGGTGTAGGCTATACTATGGTGGAGAAATATCTGGTTTGGTTTAGTGTTAGACTACAGGTTTATGAGAACCTTTATTGTAGGACCACGTCCCACAAATTTGGGTGTATTGGATGTGTTCTTTATTTGAAGTGTGTGTGTGTGTGTGTGTGTGTGTTAGATGTGATGGTGGGAGACTACAGGGGGACCAAGGTGGCCGTGAAATGCATCAAAAACGACGCCACAGCTCAGGCCTTCATTGCAGAGGCCTCAGTCATGACGTAAGTCTGAGCGTGCTCACACACACACACACACAACACTGCTGTCACTGCACTGTTACGTGCATTTGGTTAATCAGCTATGCTTCTTCACTCTTTCTCTTTATCACTCTCACTCTCACTCTCACTCTCTTTCCTCCCTTCTTCTCTGTTCTTTTTTCTTCTCTCTGTTCTGTTCTCTCTCAGGCAACTGAGACACACTAACCTTGTGCAGCTGCTGGGTGTGATCGTAGAGGAGCGAGGAAGCCTCTACATAGTCACCGAGTACATGGCCAAGGTTAGCCTGAAGAAATGCTCTGTCACACACACACACTCACACACACACTCACTAGCTCTACCCCTACAAGTATACAAGAGTAATGATACATTTGTACGTTAATTCTCCAACACACTCTCTCTCAAATGCACATGATACCTGATGAGCGCTCTGACCTTGTGTGTGTGTGTGTGTGTGTGTGTGCGTGCGTGTGCACTCACAGGGGAGTCTTGTTGACTACCTACGCTCCCGAGGCAGAACAGTGCTGGGTGGAGAGTGCCTACTCAAATTCTCACTGTGAGTGTACAGCCTGTCTACTGCAGAGACCACCTTATCCATCTCAGAATGCATATCTACAGTAAACTGGAATTAGTGCCTTTATATAATATGAATCCTCCTTTGTGTGTGTGTGTGTGCGTGTGTGTGTGTGTGTGTGTGTGTGTGTGTTGTAGTGACGTGTGTGAAGCAATGGAGTACCTGGAGGCCAATAACTTTGTGCACAGAGACCTGGCAGCCAGGAACGTTCTGGTCTCAGAAGACAACATCGCCAAGGTGAGCGACTTCGGCCTGACCAAGGAGGCGTCATCCACGCAGGACACTGCTAAGCTCCCCGTCAAGTGGACATCTCCCGAAGCCCTCAGAGAGAAGGTGCGACCCGCCGTCCCACTCGGGACACACCTGTGTCTCTGTCTGTCCTTTTCCGCTGGCCTGTCTGCGAAGTACCGGTAGTTCTATAATAGATGATTGGTTAGTTTTCTCTCATGAGCATATCTGTTCATCTCTCCATCTCTAACAGCTTGTCTCCCTCATGTCTACTCCATACGTTTTGGCTTGGTAGTTGTGTGCGTGCGTGTGTGTCGTTTTTAAGATGTCGGTTTGTCTGTCAGTCTGTCTCACTTTCAGTCGTACATGTACCCGTTCTGTGCATATGTCTCTCTCTCTCTCTCTCTCTCTCTCTCTCTCTCTCTCTCTCTCTCTCTCTCTCTCTCTCTCTTTCTTTCTTTCTTTCTTTCTTTCTTTCTTTCTTTCTTTCTTTCTTTCTTTCTTTCTTTCTTTCTCTTTCTTTCTTTCTTTCTTTCTCTCAATTTCTTTCGGTTTTTGTTATGTCCGTCATATGTGCTTCCCCCTCCCTAATCACCCCATGTGTTTGTCTAGTCTAACTGATGCTTGCTGACTGCCCAGTAGGGTCCATTGAAGTATACATTTCATAATGAATGGTGCAGTCAGGAGTGGAAATGATTAAGTTCCTTGCCTGTAACTCCAGGTCGTTGACCTTTCCTGTGACTATGCCTGTATGCTGATCGGAAGTGGGACTTTTCCTATTTGCTCGTTGCCATTCCATTTGTTGACACTCAGAAATGCAGCTGAAATCCTGAGCCTCGTCGTCAGTGTCTCAGTGTGTAGCAGAGTAATCTGTGTGGCATAGTGTGTAGCAGAGTAATCTGTGTGGCATAGTGTGTAGCAGAGTAATCTGTGTGGCATAGTGTGTAGCAGAGTAATCTGTGTGGCATTGTGGCGTGTTGTGTTTATATACTGTATTGGAGAATGGAACATTGTGTGGCACAGCACGTCAGTGTGTTAGGCCTAAATCAGAGTAAGGCATCTTACAGCATGCTGAAATGTCAGTGTGTTAGGGGTTAGCGCGTGGGAAAATCCATGTGTTGTTACAGTAGTGCCTTACCATTGACCGAAACATTTGATTTGAAATGGATCAGATATGAGAAGGTACAAAGTTTGAAAGGGCTTAGGCCAGGGATATACTCACTTTTAACAGTGCAGAGTCGGCACGCATATCCTGCATCCGTTGTGCACGTCCTCAAATATTAATGTGACGCATCCGCGAGATGAAGTATTCACATGACGGTTTGGCGCAGTGGTATAGGTGCAGTACGTGACGTACATGACACTGTAGTTTGAGTCCTCCAGTAACACAGGTAGTTTTCACAGCAAGGTTTTGTTCACAATGCAGCTAGTAGTATCAGCGAACATGAGTGAACGCTTGGTTAAAAAAACCCAAGTATAATCCCAGCCTTAGAGTTGTCTGTATCATGACTGTCTGCCAATGCTGGGTCGTTTATACTAATAAAACGTACTGATAACGTCATAAGTAGTATGTTATGTGTTATCCCAGCCAGCATGAGTTTAGTTTAGTTTAGTGTGTGTGTGTGGTTAGCCTCACCTGGATCTTGACTGTGACTGAATGGGCTTACTGACGGACTGTGTTTTGTCTCTGTTCCATCAGAGGTTTTCCACTAAGTCGGACGTGTGGAGCTACGGCATCCTGCTTTGGGAGATCTACTCTTTTGGCCGTGTGCCTTACCCCAGAATTGTAAGTAGTTCCCATTGCAATGAATATGCACACTCTACCTAGCTGCTTCATTGTATCATTTATAAATGTATTTTTGTGCCAAATCTTGTGTGTGTGTGGGGGGGGGGGGGGTAGTTTTTTTTTTTTATGTCCACAAGAGGGCAGCCTAGTCATTGTGGATAGTGATGCTTGGATGGTGCGTCTGATTGACTTCATTGCCTCTTCTCTTCTACCCCTACACACCTCTTCTCTTCTTTTGATCGCTGTGTCTCTCTTCTCCTTTCACCTCAACCTCTCTTTCTCAACTTGTCTCCTTCCATCAACTCTTCCTGTTATTTCTTCCATGCTCTCTCTCTCTTTCTGTACCCCCTATCTGCTCCCCTCTTCTCCACACACACTCTCTCTCTCTCTCTCTCTCTCTCTCTCTCTCTCTCTCTCTCTCTCTCTCTCTCTCTCTCTCTCTCCTTTCTGTGTGCAGCCATTAAAGGAGGTGGTTCCGCGGGTAGAGAAGGGCTATAAGATGGACTGCCCCGACGGCTGTCCGCCAGTGGTGTACGACCTGATGAAGCAGTGCTGGACTCTGGACTCGGTGGTGCGGCCCTCCTTCCGCATGCTACGCGAGAAGCTGCAGCACATCAAGTCCAAGGAGCTCTACCTGTGAGCCAACCAGAGAGCGAGAGAGAGAGAGAGAGAGAGGCGGAGAAATGAAGGAATGAGAGAGAGGGCGGGAGCGAGCAATGAAGAGGAAGCGAGGGAGCACTGAACCTGGAGAGAGGGAGGAGAAGAAAGAGAACCAAGAAAGGAGGAGAGCGGAGCTGGGACTTGCCTTCCTCACTCGCTCAAACCATGGACCACAGCCCAAAACCCGCACTCGCTTGGATTTCCTTTGTTTTCGTTTTGCTTTCCTTTGTTTTGTTTTTTTGAAAATGTGTCTTTTATTCTGGACGGTCTAGCTCTCCTCCATAATGAGAAAGGAACACCCCACTCTCTGTTCCTTGAGTGTGTGCGTGAGTGTGTGTTGAGTGTGTGTTGAGTGTGTGCGTGCATGCATTCATGCATTCAAGCGTGTGCGTTGTGCGTTGCTTAAACCAGACTGCCCTCTCCACATATATTTTTTTCCCCTCTCTCTCTCCCTCTCCCTCTCCTCTGTCTCCTGTCTCTCTCCATCTCTGTCTATTTGATCTCTCTTTTTACAGCCTTTCGTTGTCTCTCCTGCTTCTCTCACTGCGGACGTGACAGTGATGGGAGTGAGGCTGGCCTTTTTCCCACACACCTGTCAGGTGCTTCATCCCTCTCTCCCCCTCTCTTTTTCCCTCGCTCCTCTCCTCTCATCCCATCTTCCTCTAAGGGCATTCCCTTACTACCCCCTTGCCACCCCTCTATTGTGTGGCGCTGGTTCCAGCTGCATGCTTCCTCCTCTTTGTTGTCTATGTGTATGTGTGTGTGTGTGATCAGGGGAGGGCTTCACTCTGTGCCAAAGTGCCTCCAGATTACAGAGCTCCAGCCTCCATCTCCCTGACCGTCAACCTTGACCCTGTGACCTTCAACCTTGACCCCCACCCCAATTCCCAACCCCGCCCTCCACGTCACACAGACTGTTCTGTATTTGTTTTTTATTTCTTTTTTTTATTAATCTGTTTGTTTGTTGTACTGATTTTATCTTTTTTTACTCTTCTCGTTAATTGTCTGTTTTTGTTTTGTTTTGTTTTTTTGCTTAGTGCCGTTGACTCACCTGATTGGTACTGAACATGTCATGTCTGTCTATCTCTGCAGACCGGAAACTAACTCTCTCTCACACACACACACACACACACACACACACACTCTCTCGGTGCAGAATCACACTCCTACATCTACACCAGTGTTAAACACAACTGTTAACTGACTTGTACAATATTCATACACAATAGAGACATTAAATGACACACACACACACACACACTCGGTGCAGAATCACACTCCTACATCTACACCAGTGTTAAACACAACTGTTAACTGACTTGTACAATATTCATACACAATAGAGACATTAAATGACACACACAAACACAAACACAAACATGCACGCACGTACACACAAGTACACACAGACATTGCAACACATCTTACACCAGACTTTGTCTCTCTGTTGCGACATGATGCACAGTACCCATCAGGAGGGTGGGGAGGCAGAACGGTTTAAAAACTTCATCTGTACGTGGGTTTGTTTTATATTAAAATATATTTAAAGGATTAAAAAAACATAATGGAGTGGAGGAAAGAAAGGAAGAAGACAAAAGAAAGCATCTGCACTGAGAAGCGACTCAAGATCCTGAAATGAAGGAGGAGCAGGAAATGTGTGTGTGTGTGTGTGTGTGTGTGTGTGTGTGTGTGTGTGTGTGTGTGTGTGTGTGTGTGTGTGTGTGTGTGTGTGTGTGTGTGTGTGTGTGTGTGTGTGTGTGTGTGTGTGTGTGTGTGTGTGTGTGTGTGTGTGTGTGTGTGTGTGTGTGTGTGTGTGTACGCGCAAAAACCCTCGCCAGGCAAAAGCTGCATGCTGGCTGTGTGAGGCCTTGGTTTAAAACTGTCAGTGCTTTCTGTGTCTCATCCGTTTATTATGCTGCCATGGTTACCAATAAATCATTCCATCTGATCCTGTGTGAACGCTGACACAAATCCACAGGGACCGCGGGTGGGTATGCTGCAATGGGGGAAACAGTGGGGAGGCGAAGAGATGCTTAGAGATGGATGGATGGATGGATGTTTAATAAAATCCAGAGGGGAGGTGTTTAGGGAATATATCATGGGATTCATACAGTGGCCTTGCCCAGTGTAATTTTTCAAGCTTTAATGGATGCCATATATTCTGTTGCTCCTTTCAGACAGAGTGTGTATGTGCGTGTGCATGCACAATACTTTATGCATGTCTGGCAATGTGGATGAAGCAATTCCACATCCATAATAGGTTTTTACATCAACATTACAACATTACAACATTAAAGCGAACACACATACTGAACATCATTCAGTCTACACACCACTTCCCTATGAAGCACACCTCTTCTGTCTGCATATTTTGTGGTCGTACTGGTTATTCAGTCAACAGTATTTCATATATCAACCAACAAAGTAGCAGTATTGCACACTGAGACATAAGATAGTCAAATGTAGGTCATGTAACACTAACCACTAATATACAAATGAGCTTACTATCAATTAAACTTCAAAAGATTAAACCATTCGTAAGGGGGAATGTAGCAGTTGAGATCCATGTGTGCATTATTTCAAGTATGTTTGGTGATGTGTTCTTTGTTGACCGTGGCCTTTAACCCCAGCCGTGACCTTCAGAAAATCCACCTCCCGCGATTTGACATGGACGTGTATGGCGTCATGAGTAGAACGTTTTCTGTCCCAGTTTCTGTAGACCGACACGCTTCCTCACCAGAGCCCTGCTTGTAGCTGATACACAGCACCCTCTGACTCGTCGGCATTTTATTCCCATCGCTCAGCGCTTTCCGCAGACGCGCACCTTCATCCAAAGTGCACACCTGTGCCTGGAGAGGCACTCAGACGCTCTCATTCCGTCAGCCGTCAACTCCTGCCATTGATCCCCACTCCACCGCGGTTCATTCTGCCTGCGTATAGAGCTGACGTGATGGAGGGAGCAGCATGTGGTGAATAGACTGCAAATAGCACTACTCCCCCCCTTCTCCTCTCTTTCCCTCATTCTCTCCCTCTCTTTCTTTCACTCGCTCCATCAGTTTTGTCTGCCTTTCCTCACTTTGGGGCATAGTTGTGTCATTTAGAGTGCACTCCATCCCACACTTGCGCTTCCTCTTGATAAGTTCTCTGTCTGCAATGTTAAGGAGGAGAAGCTTCTGTCTTTCTTCCCCCATATGTTGAATTGGTTAAGCCTATCCCTCCATCCATCTGTCTCTTTCTATATCTCACTCCCTCCCCTTCTCCCCTCTAGACAGACACAGGTGTGATGTTCTCACTCAGATTTAGCCAAGGTGTTAAAAACAGCTTTGTGATTGCTTGATTATTAGAGCTGAGCTTAATGAGTGAAATCTTGTTTGGGTTTTTTTTCCTCGCCTTTTTTTCTCTTCCGTCTGTCATCCTATATTTCGGCTCAGTGTGCTGTGCGTTCCTGCATGGGTGTGCCAAAGGATGCCAGCCGTGTCCTCCCAGTTCTGATCCAGCATGTAATTTACCAATCCTCCTCGCAATCGTTAGTTTCGCCTTTTAGGTCGTCTTTTCTCTCTGCTGTTCTGGCAAATGGTTGCTGATTATTTGAGCCCAACAGCCAATAAAATTACACCCCATCTTTCCATGGACCTTAAACTAAATGTTCATTGACTGGAATTTGTTGTGGCCACTGTCTTCGGTTCCCATTTACAGAGCCTGGATTGTATTTGAACACTAAAGTTTTTTTACACACTGGGCAGCTAGAAGGGCAATACTCACTGAATCTGACAAACACTATTTGGGATTAGAATCCTCCGATCTTTCTTTATTATGGCAAAACCAAGAGTGTCGCATGGCAGGACTGTTTACATTGGCAGTTACTAGGCAGACATGAATCACATCACATAAAACCTGACATGGGGACTAAGACTGTTTGCTCTCATGCTCTTCTATCCTTTTTCTCTATTCATTACTTGAAATCCCTTATTTAGCCATTGCAAATGTACTCTTTTATACGAACAATCTCCTTTCCTGTCCTCTTGCTAATGCCTTGTGTGTGCTATTCACCTCATATTTCTGTCATCGCCCTCCTCTCCTCATTCTTTCACTATTACCTATGACCACCATAGTCACACTTCTTGGCTCCCCTCTTCCGGTATGTGGTCATGTGGGTTACACCCCAGAGGCTGCCTCACAACTGCTGGCCCCCTTCACCGGTGTGGTTACTTGGGTTAGACACAGCACACGTTCACCACATCCCCCCTCTTTCTTGCTCTCGCTTTAATTTTTTCGCTCTCTTTCTTTCACCTTTCTTTTTCTTGTCTGTTGGTCTGTTGCGCCCCCCTTCACCTCTGTGGACATGCAGTGCAACTACAGCCCCACTGCTGTTGTTGCTATGGTGGTCACTCTTGGGGTCTGGCTGCCTTGGACTGGAGACTACAGATTGAGAGAGAAACAGGAAGAGGTGAGGGAAGAGGATGAGGGGCGGAGAGGTGGAAAGAGATGGAGGGATAGAGAGAATAGAAGAAGGGAGAAAGAGCATGGCGGTGGAGCTGGCCCCAAAGCACTCTGGGTTCTTCGCTCGGTCAGAGAGGCCGCTTTCCTGTTTGCCTCATTTAGCTCAGGCCCTTTGTCTCTTCCTTTCCATCTCAAAGACAAGCTTTTTGTCATCCCTCTCTCTCTCTCTCTCTTTCTTTCCCCTCAGTCTTTCCATCCCCCTCTCCTGTTGCTGTGCACACACCAACAGTTGTCCGCGATGCTGCTCCACATTGCTATTCATGAGCATGTAAATTTCCCCGCTGTTGAGCCTGTGACAATGGTGCCATTATGTAATCGCAGAAAAGCGTCAGGGCCAATCAGGACGCAGAGTTGGGATGCCCAGCAAAGTCCGACACACACACACACACACACACATCTCTTACATCGTCACCCTCACGCTCGCCCCAAGCTCACACACAGATTCCTCACGCTTAGGTGCTTTCAGTCTGAACTCTGTAGAGGGGAGAGGCTGCGCTGAGACCAAGCGGCCAGCAGATGGCGCTACGTTGTGCCGAAGTTGCCCCCCCTTGCCCCGCACGGCCATGACATTTCCGTGCCCCCGAGGAGCAAAGTGCAGCAGAGTGCATCCACTCACCACCGCCATGTTGTGGTCACTGCTTTGTGTGGGTCAAGTCGCCATCAAGTTCAAGTTCAATTTATTTCTTTGTCCCAAATGGGAAATTTGATTGCAGACAGGATCACATACCACACGACAAGACACAACACAATACAATACAGACAGATATGCACAAAATAATAATTTAGTTGTGATAAATAGGTCTGACAATGCCTAAAAAGTCAGTAAAACCAAGATAAAAACTTCATTAAATAAACTAAACTAAATGGACAAATCTATCTTTTCCTGTTTGAGATCAGATTGCTTGCTCATGCTTTCAACTGCCCTATCCCCCCCCCTCTCTCTCTCACACACACACACACACCATCTCTCTCACACATACATATACATAATCATGCACAGACATGCTCATATTCCCATATTCTCTAACAGGGAGCAAGCTGCCTTAAGCAAATGAGGAGAGTTCAGCTTTTTTTTCTTCTTTTCAAACATATCTGTCACTCATGCTTACTACAGAGGGCCGTAATCCTGACAGCTACCTCCGTCCACACACACACACACACAGTGCTTGAACCCACAGGAAGACTCCTATCCTAATCAGCTTGTCATTTCATGAGTGTGTGGGGAGCTCAGTAAGCTGGCTAGTCTGGCTGTAGACATCTTATCCCTTCCTCCATAAGATTATGATGATTATGATTAAACTAGCTGCCTAATAAAGACTAATCTTCACTGTGTTTATGCAGACATCCACAGACTGCATCACAGAACACACTCCATCACACCAGTGGCCCCTGGTGACTCCAGGGTTAATACTACATGCATATTAATCCGTTTTTAAACGCCAGCCAAATAAGGGCAATGGCTAATTTACAAGTGTCATACATAGATATAGGATTACATATATGGTTATGTCATCTGGTCGTGGACGCCGTTTCAGTCGGTTGCGTAATAGGCTGTAGCTGTGTGATTGTGCGGAGTGTGGCGTTAGATTTCCTCCGCTGGTTGTTACACCACTGGGGACGGTAACGGGATTAGTGTGTGGGCCGCTAACTCGTTTACGGAACGCCTAATGGAACAAGGGCGTGAGGAGGACTGAGGAGCTTCCTGACCCAGCTTCCCTTGTGCGTCCGCACCAGAGTCACACACCTTTGATGGCCACATGGCTCGTCCTGTATGTCTGTCTATCTGTCTTTCTGTCTGTCCATCTATCTATCTGTGTTTCTGTCTCTATCCCTGTTTTTCCTGTCTTTCTATCTATTTCTTTTTCTATCTGTTTTCTCTTTTGATCTACCTGTTTTTCTGTCTGTCTCG
>NC_063202.1:18784104-18846604 GCF_017589495.1 Alosa alosa
ACGCCGCACAGGCCCCGGCAACAAAATTAACTGTTCAACACGGTTGCCCTCTCACACTCAGGTTGTGCTTTACAGACTTTTATTTTAATTTCTTTTTATTTTTCAATAATACATTTTAAAAAAAAAAAAACATTTTAAAAAAACTCTAAACTTTTTTTACGGTTTCAAGGTACAAAGCAAAGTTACACCGATGTTGCTGAAAGTTCCAGAAAAACAAGAACGGTCCCCGCCCCTTTGTATGATGTCATAAGACACGTCTGCAGAAAATAAGACCTCCCCATCATGACGTCATGACACGCCTGCAGAAAATAAGACCTCCCCATCATGACGTCATAAGATACGCCTACCTCACGTGATCAAGAATGATCTGGAAGGTAACGCCCCCCTGAATCAGCGAATTTTTAATTTGACCTCTGACCTTAATTAGGGGGCCCCCCATCCATCATCTTGACAGAAGGTGGCCTTTATATCTCTCTGTTGCCTTATAAGCTATACATCAAAGTGGAACCCCCTCAGTTGAAAGTAGACTGCAAATATTATATGCATTAGTGAAGTGTAAAAAAATATTTAATATCTGAGGATTATAGACACATAACTATATAACTGGTATGTGTATGTGTGCTGTTACATTTCAGGATTTGAGTTCATGAAAGTTGCGACCACTGATGCAGATGAACCAGGCAATGCAAATTCTGATCTCCAGATACAAAATACTGAGTCAGGATCCACCACTGCCCAGCAAAGACATGTTCTCCATCGACCCTGTCACTGGAGGAATTAGAGTTAATTAGTTATTTACAATCATACTTATGATTAAATAGTTGTTGAGATATTTCGGACAGTCAATAATATTTTACATTTCAGAAAATTGCTAAATATACATTGAAGATCGAAGCAGCATACCAAGAAGGCATGGGTCTAAGAACAATTTGCAGGGCCATCATCACTGTAACAGACAGCAATGATGGAGCACCTCGGTTTGAAAAAAACTCTGTAAGTGGAAGTCAAGAGGTCCCTTTATGTTACTCATTACAACTGAATCTAAATTGATGAAAGGCACACATCCAGAAATATTACGTTTTTTTCAGAGGTAAACATTTTCTGAAACCAAACCAAGGTTTCTGTTTAGCATGTTAATTTGTGAGTTGCATATGATATCTTTCCTACCTATAGCATAGCATACTGTATGTTAAATGCAGTAAAATATGAATATTCTCTTTAGTACACAGCATGTGTCTCTGAAAATGTGGTTGGTGCTTCAGTGGTGACAATGCTAACAGCTGATGAGGATCAACTCAATACACCAGCCTGGACAATGAGCTATAAGATAGTTTCTGGAGACGATCAGCAAATGTTCAGTGTTAGCTCCAAACCTAACAAACAAGGTGCTATCATCAGAACAGTAAAGGTACACTCATGTTTGTTTATGAACTATCATAATTTCACTGACATCTGTCTTTTTTGGTTGATATTTTTAATGCATAATTTTTGCATTAGATTAGACAGTTAAAAATGATTCTTGGTTGTTATTAAAAAATGCAATATTGCCATAATTTTCATTTGAAATAATTCCACTTCTGTTTCTTCAATTCACTTCAGCCCCTTGACTTTGAGAAGCGACACGAGCACCTCCTGTTGGTGACTGTGGACAATGACAACCCCTTCTCCACCCCACTGCGCATTTACACAGCGTCAGTGACAGTGAGAGTGAAGGATGAGAATGAGGCCCCTGTCTTCCGACCAGGTGAGAGGATCATCTCCAAACCAGAGGATCTGCCTGCAGGCACTGAACTGGTCACCTACTCGGCTACTGATCCAGATACAGAGAGAAAACAGACTGTCAAGTGAGTTTTGAATTCAATGTCAATCTCTTCAACCAAATTATCTGTACACAAACATGTGTGATTGTGGGTGCACTGCACACACACAAACATGTCCTCACTTGCACACAATAAAACACACACACAGAGAGAGAGAGAGAGAGAGAAAAATTAATGTATTATGTCTCAGGTACAAGATTGGCAGTGATCCTGCTGGCTGGCTGCTGATCGACAGTCAGACTGGACTGATCACTGTCAGGAGCTCCATGGACAGAGAATCTGACTTTGTCCAGGATGGGAAATACACAGCTCTGATACTTGCAGTTGATGATGGTATGAAGTGGGATTCTAGCCTCATGAAATTTCAAAAATGAAAATAAAATCTACTGAATTAAATGATCTAGATCTATTGGAAAAAAATCCTTAATTTAATTATTATAGCTATAATGATATAAAAGAAGAAATACATTTATTTATTTCCTTTCTGTTTTCTTTTTTCCCCCTGTACTGTAGATGATGATATTCCTGCCACAGGCACTGGGACACTGCACTCTTAGAAAATTCCCTGTAAAATTACAGTACAGTACAGGCAGCACGGTTGCCAGTACTTTACCGTAGAATTAAGGTGCGATACAGTACTGTAATACAGTTGACAGTAATCATGTGATTGCTGTTTTACTACAAGGTTGTACTGTACTGTACTATACAGTACAGTACTGTTTTTTGTTACTGTTACTGTTTTTTTTTTTACATTTAATTTAGTATTCCTCAATTGCATTTATTTATTAATCAATGTATTTATCTATCAACCAACACTTACATATTATGACAACAATATTTAGTTTAAGTATTTAAACAAGTGAAATGTTAAGTCACACAGAACAATCTTACATGAAACACTTTTATTTATCATTCTTGAAGATATTTCATTCATTTTACACAAGCTGAAACATTGAAACACATTAAAAACACTGACACACATTACAATATCATTAACTTTTGCTACACAGAGAGAGACCGACCGAGACTCTGCAAAGGCGATTTCAACATTAAGGTGTTGCTTCAATTATTTTAGTTTAAAGCAGAGCTAGTATTTAATCAAGTATTTAAACAACTAATTACATTAGTTTGAAACACAGGTCCTCCTCTACCTATAGCCCCACACACACACACACACACACATACACACTTATATTGCATTAAAACCATTAACGAGAGTCACTCTTCTTACTCATGCAAAGGCAACATTTTGAACAGTTGTTGCTTCAATAATTTTACATTTTAAAAAGTACAGAGCAGACTGTCAAGTTTCAAACAGAACTAGTATTACTTCAAGTATTTAAACAAACAAAAGTTTGAAACAGGTTCTCCTCACGCATTAACACACACACCACCTTCCTTCTCTTCTTATCTTTTTTCATTTTGTTTTTCATCTGGCACTGTGACGTCACACACAATCTAGTGTAATGTTTAAAGCAGAACTATTTTAACTCAAAAGTCTGAAACAAGTAAATCAGTCCCCACCCCCACCCACCCACTGATACAAACATCACTCAAAGACACCTCTCTCCCCTGCTTTTTTTCCCCTTTCTTCTCTGAGCTGCTCACACAAGTGGTATCACATACATACATGCACACACAAACATTTAACCCCCCCTCCCTCTCTCTCTCTCTCTCTCTCTCACACACACACACACACAAAACCTGTTAGATGTAACTGCTTAGTTAGAGGTCTGCCATTCAAAGTCCAGCAAGGAGCGAATGAAGTTATTAACGTGGGAGTTGATGGGTGGTGCTTTTTTCTGGACAATTCGTCCGGTCTTCTTGCTCACTCCCTGTCGGGCTGTGCATTTCTTTCCATCTTCCGGATTAATTCTCACCAGAAATCTATAATGTGAGATTACATTTTAACTTCCAGTCTATAATTTTATAATTGATAAAAATAAAACATACAGAATATAACTTACCTCTGAACAAGGTCCAAAGTGCATGCAGCTGACTCTTGGTATTCCATGTTTAAGACGTAATACGATGCAAAAAGAGTGGCGAAGGCAGCAGGAAAACTGTCTGATCCAGTGAATGTAATAGCAACTGTTCCTTCAATGGACACCATCCATCTTTTTGCTGTCATGAGCGAGGGTCCTAAAACAAAACAATGTACTTTATTTTGAATACGAACTTCAAAAATACTGAAAACTGAAACAATGCAATAACAGACCGAGTTCAGATGTACACCCTATAGAGAATATCTGAAAATCCTTGATGACAAAGCAGTGGTTTAAGGTATTATCTGGAGTCAACCAACCCATAACCCTGTTGTTTCACATTACTAAGTGCTGTCAGAAGGTATGAAAACTACAAGACTTGGTACAACATAGACCAAATGGTGAAACATCAGCCAGCACTAACTGATAAGGGCAAAGAAGTTTCATTTTCATCTGTTAGCATTAGCAAATTTGGTCACTGTTGTCCCAAATGCTGTGGTTCTTTTACCTACCAGCAGCACTCACCAGACTCAAAGAACAGAGGTACAGAGATAGTTTCAGAACCCAACTATAGCTGCCAAACTGTGGAAGAGACTGCAAAAAGATAGGACCAAGATTCTGCTAACCAGGGATCCTTAAAAAAAAGCAGTGGAATACCCATACCCATATTCTATCAAATTCAGATTAATGAAGATTAATAATATTTATGCAATGTAACACAAGTGGGAGTGAGGTTGTTCGTGGATATCCTCTCGGGTGTAGTTCAGACAAAGGTAACCACACACATAAGGAGATCCAAGAACAACCTCACAACCACAAGTGTTATATGGCTTTTATAAAACCATTCCATTGCTAAATAATAAAGTTTACATACAAATGAAGAGGAAAAACATACTTACCAAGCATAATGAGTCTGGGTGTGTCAGGCAATCTCTCGTGCCCCTCTATGTCTGCCACGGTTTCAGTGACCTGTATAAAACAAAACAAAACAAAAAAACATGGGCATTACAGTTTGTTAATTTGTCATGCTATTACTTACAAAAAATTAAATGTTAGATGTCTTTGTAGAGCAATACTTACATCAGCCAGAATGAAGAGAGAATCTGTCTGCTCTCTGAAGAATGCCATTAACAGCAGGATCGCTGAGATTGCCATGAGGTTGGTGTCATCTAATGTCCTAGTGTCATTTCCGATCTCCGTTAACAGGGACTGGATATCCCCTTTCCATTTCAACCTCTGTTGCAAGAAGAAGTTGACAATTAAGCCTGCCCTTACTCAGAAAAGCCTGTCAGCCTTGAAAGAAGGTCGATCCCTGTCAATTTTTCAAAATGTAAACAAAGCCATCTCTTCTGGGATAGAAAGGGCCACTCCTCCAGTATTGTAGAAACTTGAGGAGGGGGCTGGAGTTGATAAGATCACGTTGTTTAACGTATGTCAACTGCATAAGGTCATCAACCCTAACCATGTCCACCCGTCTAGGTCCCTCAGTTTTGTATAGAGTCACTAACATCTGCCTTTTGACTTCCAGGGAATCTGAGGTTTCACCTTCAGGAAGGTCCTGAGGTTGCCAATCAACACAACCATAACTGTCCAATTTATTAAATGAGTTCTTTTGGGGAATGCTTTCGATTTGCTCTCTTTGGTTTTTACTTAATTCTGGCAAGGGTGTTGTTTCTGTTCACATGCTCAACTCTGGTTTTAATTGATTTAGAAGGGATGTGTAGCCACATCCCAAGCGTTCTCCTTCATCAGTCACATCCCCAAAGGTTTTGGGGTACTGTGCTACCACAGTCCTGGCTATCTCAGCACACTGAGCTCTGGTTGGGTTAACACAATGCAATCTGACAGCATCTATGATAACCCTAATTATTTGAAGTCGGTCAGGCTGGGCTGCCCTTTGTTCCTGAGACATGGCATTTCTGAAGTGAAACTGGCATTTTTCCCCATGGAACCTGAAATTCCTGGATCCATTGGGAAGATGTAGAGATGGCAGAGGTGGCAGAGAGTGAAGATGAAGAGGAGGCAGCTGAGGGAGGAGATGGTGCAGGCAGTGGCGGAGAAGAAGTCGTTGGTGGCATTACAGAAGAAACGCCTGGATTCATCAGCACAGCAGAGTCTTGGGAGAGAAACAGAAGAACAGATAGTAGCCTTTTGCTTGTATGGTGCTTGTATGAGGTTTGTAAGGTGTGTGTGTGATAGGATGTGTTTGATGGGGTCTCAGAGGCCTAGGTTATAAATGAAAACTGATTGTGTTTATCTTCGGGAGTTTGGGGCATGTCCACAAATTCACAGGCAGTGGGCTTATCATTCCTGTGCCGAAGAAAACTGCTCCATCCTGCTTCAATGACTACCGCCCTGTGGCACTGACACCCATCATCATGAAGTGCTTTGAGCGGCTTGTCATGTCACATATCAAAGCCATTCTCCCCCACCCTGGACCCCTTCCAGTTTGCATACCCGAGCCAAGCTGCCTACAGAGGATGCAATCTGCTCTGCCCTCCACCCAGCCCTCACCCACCTGGAAAAGAGACTCATATGTGAGATTGCTGTTTATAGACTTCAGTTCTGCATTCAACACCATAATACCACAACAACTCATCTGCAAACTCGACAAACTGGGACTCAGTACCTACCTCTGCAACTGGCTACTGGACTTCCTCTGTCAGAGGCCCCAAGTAGTACGTGTTGGCAACAATACCTCAAGCAGCATCACACTGAGCACAGGGGCCCCAAGGCTGCTCTCAGTCCGCTGTTCTTCACCCTGCTGACGATGACTGCACTGCAACCTACAGCAACAATCACATAGTGAAATTTGCTGACGACACAACTCTGGTGGGTCTCATCACCAAGGGCTTACGACTCAATACAGGTTGGAGGTCCACCATCTGACCACGCGTGGTGCAGGGACAACAACCTCCTGCTGAACGCCAGCAAGACCAAAGAGATTGTTGTTGACTTCCGGAGAGGTCACACCCAACACCTGCCACTGACCATCGACGGTGCTGTGGTGGAGAGAGCGAGCAGCACCAAATTCCTGGGGTGCACATCAGCGAAGACCTCTCCTGACCACCAACACTGCATCACTGGCTAAGAGAGCTCAGCGCCGCCTGTACTTCCCAAGTGAAACTCAGGCGAGCAAGTGCTCCACCAGCCATCATGACCACATTCTACCGAGGCACCATTGAGAGCATCCTCTCCAGCTGTATCGCTGTGTGGGGCGGAAGCTGCACTGAATACAACAGGAAAGCCCTGCAGCATAGTGAACACAGCTGGAAGGATCATTGGTGCTTCACCCCCCCTGAAGGACATTTACACCACCCACCTCACCAAGAAGGCGACCAAAATTGTGAGTGATGCAAGTCACCCCTCACCACAATCTGTTTGATCTACTGCCCTCTGGGAAGAGGTACAGAAGCCTGCGCCCCCCACTACCAGACTCACCAACAGCTTCATACACCAAGCTGTAAGGATGCTGAACTCTCCCTCCTCTCCCCTCCACCCTCAGCTACATAACATCCTGGACATTGGACCCACAATGGCCACCTGCACTACTCCACTTGCACACTTGAACACTTGCACACTTGTACACTTTTACAACTTGGTGTTGTTGTCCTGAAAACACAACACTTCTGCTGCTCTTACATAACTTGCACCACTATGCCACTTTCTTCATTACTCAGGTCAAACAGAACTACCCAAGCCTCTTATTGGCCTGACTTTGCACTAGTTTTTTATTGACTGTCTATGCACAATTTCAACAAAATTTTGGGCTCTTATTTTTTCATTATTATATGTGCCCTCTTATTTACTTATTTACTTACTTTTTTGTTTACTTGAATGTTATGTTTGTCTGTGGACTTAAAATTGGTAAAATATGTCTTGTCTTCACCGTGGGATAGTGAGAAACGTAATTTCGATCTCTTTGTATGTCTGGAACATGTGAAGAAATTGACAATAAAGCTGACTTTGACTTTGACTTTGACTTACACAGTGGGCTTGCTATCTCTGAAATATTTGAATCCTTTCTGTACAAAATATAATTGGTGGACTCAAATATACAATGCATATGTGTGTGTGTGCGTACTGGGGTGTGGAATTTGGGGGCATAGAACAGAGTACAATACAGCGTAAGACAAAAATGGCACAATGACAAGTGCATTCAACTAATTGAAATATCATAACTTTATACAAACCTCTCCTTCGAAAGGCATCCAAAAATTTGCGGTATTGACATGGTGTAAGGATGTCCTTAATATCGTCTTCTGTCACGTAACAGAGATCTTGGACTTCTTCTATGCAAACAACTAGTAGAAGCCGTTCAAGAAGACTTCGCAGTCAGCTCCTCATCTAATTTTGGAAGTACAGAGGTCACAACATCAAGGATGGTTTGTGACATCCTGCCATCTGCAAAATTAAACACAAATAGAGTGATGAAGTGCAACCACTGGAATGTCACATAAGTGATAGACAGTCTAGCTGACTACTATCCATCACCACTCTATGTCCATACACATGTATTCCTCCTGAGCAGTCAAGCTGTGAACCCCAACATCAATGAGCAAAACGGACACATGTTTCTCCAACATCAAAAACACTCTGTTCTGATGAAGCAAAATCAACACAATCTTGCCAAACACAATTCCCCCATTGTCATGTGCAACTGCCACAATTAGTCCCTTGCAGTATTTTGTGTTCTTGTACACTACAGCCGACAATTCCGTTGTGTCTTTTCTGAAAACGAATTTTCTGCAAAATGCCTGTTGAATCAAGGGACTGTAGAGCTTCTCCTCAAAGTTGGTTGTTGGGCCTACCACTTGAATATTGGGAGAAAACAGCTGCCCAGTGCTTAAGTATGCCTGCAACAATTGATGTCGTTCTGCCAATGAGCTGCACAAGTTTTTGAAATTGTGTACGCTCCTTGCACAGCGTTTGAAATAGCAATGTTTGCTTTCAAAGCGTAGGGTCCACAATCGAATAAGAGGCCCAAAATGGAGAATAAGATATGGATAGTGCAACAAATAATGATGTTTGGCTTTTAACGGACAATCAGGGAACATGGTGTGTCTCAGGTGAATGTATTCTTCAATGAGAACCTTTAGGTAACCAATCTGGCCATGACTAATTTTTGCTGCACAAATCAGCTCTACAATTTCCCTCAATTTTAGACAAAGCTGCCACACTTGGTTGTCTACTGGATTCTTAATACGGTCTCCAATGTAAAGAGGAAGCAAGTGTAAAAAACACCAATTCTGTGCGGCATGGCCACCAAGCTTCTCACCATCTTCTTTAACATCACATGGCCTGTTGTTTAAATCACTTCCAGAATGAGAGAATTGTGAAATGCACCTGTTCAACTGCACATATGTAAATTGTCTCTCAATTTTCACCAGATGCCTAATGTAAACTGCCAAATCATATGAGACAACACCCTCAAACAAATCATGCCCCAAACAAGGAGGTAGACCTGGATCACACACATGAAAGTGTTTCAGGCTGTTGAAATTTAACTCCATATTTAATTCCATTAACAAGAGGGTGTCTATCTCTGAGTTCCAGAACACTTTCCCTGTAATTCTCCCGAGTCCTGTTGGGTCCTACCTGTCCTGGTTGTTCCTCAAATGTTGCCCTATCTATTAGGCAGTAGCGACAGAAGTTCTTACTACTGCTAAAATTTTCTGTGAATCCCCCCACACAATGTGATCCAAGATTGTCCCCCGATATTGCCATTAATGATCCTTTTAGACTGTTGCTAATTTCAGTTTCAATTCCAAATTCCTCAATGTCTTTCAAATCCGATATAAGAGGCGTAAAAATCTTTTCTTGCCCAAAGTAACGGAAGTCATTCTCCCTACACAGCAACACCAACTGCATTGGATCTGTGCAAGAGCGGTTGTGGGGTAAGATTTCACCCAGGGTCAAGTACACAGCCAATATTTTATGCTTCTTTTTACCAGACCCAAGAGGGTTGGCAACCTCAAATGAATCCTGATAAAGAATTACAGTGACAGATGAAGGGGATTCTTTCAAAAGAGCATTCTTTCTGATGGATTCCCCATCCATCAAGTCTTTTAAAACATCTCTCTGAGAGTCTGACATCAGATTCATCTTTGTCTCTGTGTACTGGTCTTTCACTATTGCCTGACTTAGAAGAGACTTTAGGGTCTCCTTGACTGGAATGTACTGAAAGGAGCGTTCAATGCCTGCTGCATCTGCACCTAAATAGATCTGAGTTGGTTCAACATAATTAAAAGTCTTCTTGAAAAATGTTTTATGAAGTTTGGTCAGATCGCAAGGGCCCTTCATGGCATCCTTTAAAGATATCTGCTTCAGTCAAATCATTCAGAATCTCATTGACCTCACTATCATACAGGTTCAATTTGGTTAGTTTATTTTTAAGTTTTGACAGGAGACATCTCATACCAGAATTATGAACCTCTTGGTATTCCTCTATGATGGTCTGGACCGTGCTTGCTGGAATGAGCATTTTAGCTTGCATTTTTAAATAAAAAAGTGCCAGATTGTTCAGAAACTGTGTGTCATCAAGCACCATATCATCCTCCACATGTACTCTGTCCACAGGAACATCAGTGGCAATGTCATCAGACAAGTTGAACAGCTCCTGTTGCTGTGTAGCTGGAGTAGTGTGACTTGCTGTTTCACACTGAACTAATTTATGATACCTACTCAAATGAGAGGAAAAGCTTGACCTAACTCTGAAGTTTTTGGTGCAACCTGAGTAGGGACAATTCACCTTTTTTCCATCTCCAATATGCCATCTCAAGTGTGCACACAGATTTGCAAAATCTATGCCATGAAATGTGCAACCTTCAATTTGGCATGACATTATAACATCCTGCCTTTGAACTTGAGCTTGAGTTTGTGCTTTGTCATGGTGATGTCTATACATGTACATCTAAATGACTGAAATTTCTTAAAACTGCATGAGCACTGAGAAACACCACATGCATACCAGTAATTAGCCAAATTTCGGTGTGACCTTGCATGTCTAATGTAGGTGTGTAAGAAAGTGGTCGAATAACTGCAGGCCTTGCAGTTAAGGACGGACATACTTGGATGTCTGGCACTGTGCTCAAACCCGTCAATTCTTCTCACTCTACTCCAACCACTGTAGACAAAGACAGAAAAAGGCAAAAGTTAAAACCCTGTTCACAACCTCACTTGTAGACTTTCTTCAATTATTTCCAAAAGCTAGGTTTACAAAAAGATAGGTTTTAAAAAAGAAAATGTATATCTTTTATTTTTTTTAGAGGGAAATGTCACAATCCTAATAGCCTACATTTTCTAGCCTAACGTTAGCAGATGCTACCTTGCAGGGATTAGACCATTTCTAACCCAGAAAAAATATATACAAATACATGACTTAACTTCACAATATAATGCTAGTAATGTCACCAGGATAGTAGCATGGAAAAATAAACTATATCAGACAACTGTTAAACAGGGCCAAATACATGTGCCGCCTGTTTTGAAGTGCTAAAATAATTTTCGAAAGTCAGTGTATGCTGGCTTTGTGGACAAGATTATCATCGCTTTCGCTTAGTCCATGAAATAGCAGACAATACGATACTACATTTGTACAGATTAAAATGACGGCATAAAGAAGGCTAGATGATCTTAGTTTAAACAAATAGGCCTACCTTGCTGTTAATTCAAACTAGGGTTAGCTGTGCTTAGACGAGAGTCAACGGGCTATATGACAGACTTCACAATATACAGACGTATGTCGCCAGGATAGTAAAATGGAAAAATAAATAATATAAGACAACTATTAAAAATGGGCAAATACATTTACTATTAGTTTTGAAGTGCTAAAATATCTGACGAGAATCGTCAATGTCTGCTCTGAGTGGGGACGAGAGTCGTCGACATCGTTTTCAATTTACTTAACGTTAGGCTAGCTTCTAGTCCTTGAAGTTAGCTGGTTATAACAACAGACAATACTTTTCAACGACAAGTCGATATTTTTAACTGTAAACTTACACAAGTTAAAAGGAGGGCATAAAGAGGACTAAATGATTATAAATTATCTCGATGAGGACTAGATGATTAATTTAAACAAATAGGCTATGCCTACCTTGTTGTTAAAGCTAGCTATGCTTAGCTGCTAAGCCAGAGACAATACTTTGCTATGGACACCAGCTTTGATACCAGCAAACAAGCTATGCTCGTCTTTTTACTAAACAAAAATCTAGAACTACACAATGCTGGGGTAAAACTACTTAATGAATGCGAAAACCAAACTCACCAAATGTCAATGACTTGCACTCATTCCACTATGGGTCATGTCTTCAGAAGAGGAGTAAAGTCGTCGGTTGGAAGAACTTCGTTCTCGATATTACAGCAAGGTGGCAGCAAAGTTACAGTATGCGGGAAAATGTACTGTAATATATTCCCGCGTCAATAATATTACACAGAATGCAACATTAACTACAACACTGTGCTGTAAAGACATGATATTGTATCATACTGTAGAATTTAGCTGTACTGTACTGCAAAACCTACAGCCACATTTAACAGTGTGGTCATTGAGCTCGATGACGCAAACGACCATCCTCCCACCATCAAGATGTCCATCACAGTCTGCAACCAGGACCCTGAGCCTGTGGTTCTGCCTGTTCTGGATGGAGATGGACCAGGACTCTCTGACCCCTTCAGTGTGGAGCCCATGGACCCAAATCAGGACTACTGGACAATTGAGATGAACACCACAGGTTTAAACACACCAGTTACTAAACCTACATGTTCTTAAGCATGACATAGTTCAGATGGCAGACAGGAGAGTACATTGTAAATGGGACTGTTAGTAATTCATTATAGAATGTCACATTGTTTTGTGTATTCATTTTCCATCATCAAGTTATACGTTTATGTCTTGTGTCTTCAATAGCTAAATAAAATCAATATCAATATATATTACATATATAAAACAAAGAAAACTCCAAACACTGACATGATAACCATTATACATAATAACCGTATTTGCACTTTATTTTCCCAGGAACTGGGGTTGTTTTCAAGCTCAAACCATCTCTACTTCAAAGAGACTTCAACATTGTACTGAGAGTCTGTGACAGTGGTGGACTTTGCAAAAACAATACCATCTTTGCCCAAGTGAATGATGGGAATTGTGTTACCAAAGGGTCTTTCTGCATCATCAAACCATAAACGCATTGTCAATGTTATTAATAGCTTTTGGTTAGTTCTAACAAGAGCGTAATGTTTGCTTCTAATTCAAACTGCCTTTTCGTAATGAAGTATAACTGAAGGAAAAGTAATAGTAGCTCCTTCTCTTAGTAGAAAAAGTAATGCTTACTCATTGCCTTTCAGGTTCCTTAGTCTTAGCTCTTTTCCTCTTCTCGACAAATTTCAGTAGAAAGTGTTGCAAGCTAAGTCTGTGAAATAAAGTATAATTTTCACTGAATTGCTTTAGTATCACTATTACTCAAGCAGTAGCGGAGTGGTAATCTGGAGCAGGGACGTGCACAGACATTTTGAAGGGCAGGGGCTCAAGTGAAAAAGGGCACTTCCCACATTCTTTAAATAAAAAATGCATTAAAACACATGGGTAATACAGTAGCAAATATCTGCCGTACTTATCTAATCTAATCAAAATACCCTCAGACTCATGCAAATGTTTAATACTAAAAAGATTTCACAGAGACACAAAGGTCTGGCTCAGGGACGTCATGCAAGGCAAAATTCAGAGGGGGCACAATCAGGCAATTTTTTTCGGGGGGTGGGGGTCCTGTTAGAGGGGGGTCGGTGATTTCTCCCCCAGGAGATTTTGACATTCTGGCTGCTAAACATACCATTTCAATGCAGTTTGGGAGGGACAGAAATACCTTAACAGAGCAGCAACCATCCTCTATCTGAGGACTAAGCTAAAGTATCTATTTTGTAAGTTAATGTAAAACACATAGGTTGGTGAAAGAACTGTAAGCTCAAATTCAGCTCATTAAAGCATGTTTAGACACACACATTTACACTTAGGCCTACTACACATGATTTTAAAAACAGTATCATTGCAGTTGTTATGATTTGATTGATATGTGACCTAAGAACAATCTTACATTAAAAAAGTCGCTGAGGTCTGACTTTGTGGTGCTCAGAAATTATTATTTTAATTTTAAAATTATTATTTTAATCTTAATTCATGTGATGAAGGACTTTGAAAGAAGTTTGACAGGTTTCAGTGCTGAGTAAGGTTAACCCTAAATATTGAATATTTTACTAGTAGGCCTAATATATTTTTCATGACCATTATGGCAAGCAATAGGCTACCTCATTTGTAAGTTGCTATCTGCAAATCATGAGCAAGTGACCTGATAATTATGAGCACGAGAGAGACTATTATACTTTCTTGCCCTCTACATCACGGTCATAGCGATCCTATATAAAACAACTTTAAGTCTCCTTTTGAACGGATGGCTATCCCTTTTCATTACATGGATTAGCAGCCAGATCCGTGAAGTGGAGAAACATCCAACGCAATGTCTTGGTAGGCCTAATGGTATTAGATTGGATTTTGTAGTCACTGCAAATCTAACACCCTCGTTTATGAAACTGGAAACAATTGAACCAGGATACTTTGCCAAATATTTGTAGTATTTGTATTTGTAAGAGTAGCCTACGCTACGTTATACTGACACTATGTAGGCTAACGTTAACGTAATGCTCTGAATTCGCGGCCAACATCAAATCCATAGTTCTAACTATTTGATCATCAAGTCAAAATTTCATGGTCAACTACAAATAATTCCACTACTTTTTATTGCTTAGCTAGACTACTTACCACTTCAACACCATTGACTGTATCTGTTTAAACTGTAACTGTAACAGTTCAACTGTTCAAACTGTAGCCTAAAGTTAACTGTAACAGTTCAACACAAGCAAAACATTGCGAGCTCAATGCACGTGTGAGTTGTTACGGGAACATACACAGACACCAATTTTAGGAAAAGGGCTGTTGACTGGTCATCAGCTATTTTGCTACGATTTATTACAAATCTAGAAGAATACATTTGAGTCGTTATAGGCTCTGGCTTATTATGGAGCATAATAGGAACAAAGTTATGATCCAAAAAATTATCAGGGACGAAATATCCGAGGGGGCACGTGCCCCCTTAACTTCAATGGGCATGACGCCACTGATGCCAGCCAGTGTGCTGGAACTATCCATTCTCTCCATTGCACATTTTATGTAGTTTGTTTTATTTTTATTTTCTTAGTGAAATAAATAAATATGTGAAATATGTTGTCAACATCAGTGAGTCTCTAAATCTATTATTTTTTGTAGGCCTATGTTATATATGTCAAAATCTGTGTAAATAATAGAAAGGTCGCTGATTAACACTTGCAATTCAGTGTCGTGATGGTTTTAAAAAAAATCTGAAGGTAATAAAAAAGGTATTAAAAAGTAGTAGTACATTTAACTTAAGTATTGCTGTATATACCCTGTTGTCCGCTCAGCCAAACTGAGTAATCCGGGACGAAGGGCCTTTGTTAGACAGGTAACCAAGGACCCAATGGTCATTATGAATGAGATCCAGAGTTACTTTGAGAGGACTTATGCTATACAATTAAAAGAAGTCAGCTGACATATGTTATTATGATTGTAGCAAGTTAACACGGCTGATCATGCATATGACTACCTACGGTGTTGTCTTGCTACAGTTGCATGTCATGTTTAAGTTTTCAAACATTTCACTGACTGCTGGTCAGGCTCTCTGTGGCCACCTAGTCTATCTGTAGCCTAAATTGAGGAAGCATTACTGGTGTAAAAATAAATAAATAATAATAATAAAAAAACGTGATGGGGGAGGAACCCATATCGACTGCGTGAAATAGCAATGTGTAGGCATTAACCTGTTGCGCCATAGAAATACCAGTTTGCAAGTTGATAAATAAAGTATCAAAAAAACATCAAACCTATGTTTACCCATGTTTATCAGCAATATAAACGTTCTGACTCTCCCTGTGCGCAAATTTTGTGTAAAATATGGACACGTTATAGACTTCTCCTGCCCATAGTGTGCGTTTCAATGCCTGTGTTTCATGAACTGAATTCTTAAAAGAATAGGCTGGACAAAAGGATACACAATTTTATTTGATTTATTTGCTGGCGTTCATGTGCCTCTCTACAGACACTTCAGGTAGCGGCGGCTACAGCCTAATCTCAGTGAAACGTTTGTAAAACTTAACCATGATACTTTGAAGGCCTAATAAATGGCTTGGGCAATGGTAGCATGATAACATGGTAGCCAGATAACATGATCAGCTATGTTAACTTGTTAGAATGATAATAACATTAGCTGACTTCTTGTAATCGTACAAGTCAAGTCAATTTCTGTAAGTGCCGTCAGCTGGTTCGTGGCGCAAGCAGGTAGGTACAGACAATTTTGACTTTTAAACATGTCATGCATATTTGTGTTCGTCTCTAGTTTATCAGAAAGTGAGAAATCTGCAAGCGGCCACATCTGTCAAAGACTCGTCATCAATCATGAAACATCATCAACGCAGTCAGTTAACATGGGGTTGCCATGTAACACCGGTTTTCCGCTTGGGCCTGCGGGTGAAGCTGAGAAGACGTCTCCCTGACTGCGAAATACAAATTCTGAGTGGCAAGCTACTGAAATGTCTCTGAACATACAGAGTTAAAACGAGTGAAACGAAACGTTGTGAACTCACAAAACAACTAGTATTAACAAAAAATCCGCTCCTTTAGGCTGACTCCACTGCTTTCTGTGACCCGCGTCTCTGACTCTGTCTCCACTCTCTTCATTCATTCAGGGCTTACTTCCTGTTTTGTTAAAAGTGCGACCTCTCCAACTTGAACCTGGCCACTTCTGATTGGTCAAGCAAGTAAGACCTTGTGTGAACAGGCGAAGTAATTCTAAAAGACTTGACAGAATGTCATTCTGTCACAACACACACACACACACAAAAAATGTTTGTATTATGGTACTCAGGTACAAGATTGGCAGTGATCCTGCTGGCTGGCTGCTGATCGACTGTCTGGACTGATCACTGTCAGGAGCTCCATGGACAGAGAATCTGACTTTGTCCAGGATGGGAGATACACAGCTCTGATACTTGCAGTTGATGATGGTATAAAGTGGGATTCCAGCCTCATGAAGTTCAAAAATGAAAAACTTTTTTTTACCGGTAATGAAAAACTATAACTATGGACTATTATTCTTATAGGTTTAGTCAGATTTTTTTTTCTTTTTTTTTTTTTTCTTTTTCACATGGAACCATCGTTTTTCGTTTTGATCTGTAGCCCCCCCGCTGGACTGGACCCCCGAAAGGAGGGTAGGGCAGACACAGTTTTCTGTGAATATCTCGAAAACCGTAGGGTTTAGGAGGACCTTTTTTTTTTTGTATGTTGATCTCAAGGGGCCATGTCAACCCATTCCATAACCACTCATTTCATGTATAGCGCCACCTAGTTAAACACAAAAAAGTAAAAATGAGGTGTTGTAATCTAAGGTATCTGTGACCTAACATACTCAAAACTGCACGAAATTGGAAGTGTATGATCATTATGACACCCTCTGTATGCACGCCAAGTTTCGTGGAATTCCGTTCATGGGGGGCCACACAATAAATTAATTTATGTTACTATACACCAACTGGCCTGTAGGTGGCCGGAGACAGTTTTCTGTGAATATCTCGATAACCGTGTGGGCCTAGGAGGTCCACCTTTTTATGTATGTTGGTCTTAAGGGGCATGTCAACCCATCCCATTACCACTTATTTCATGTATAGCCACCTAGTTAAAAATTAAAAAGCAAAAAATTAGGTGTTTTCATCACAATATCTCTGGCTGACAAGGTCAAAACTGCACGAAATTTAAAGTGTAGGATCATTATGACACCCTCCGAATGCATCCCAAGTTGTGTGTACTTTCGTACATGGGGGGCCTTACAATAAAATAATTTATGTGTACATTTAGTGACGTACACCAACAAGGATTCCCGGGACACTGAAAGACCGGGTACACAAAAACTTGGTGGGCATGTACCCCCACATGGATAGCATGGAACCGTCATTTTTCGTTTTGATCTGTAGCCCCCCTGCTGGACTGGACCCCCTGAAAGGAGGGTAGGGCAGACACAGTTCTCTGTGAATATCTTGAGAACTGTAGGGCCTAGGATGACCATTTTTTTCCGTATGTTTGCCTCCAAGGGTCATGTTAACCCATTTCATGTGCACACATGTACACAAACAGATACACACACACACACATACATACACAGTAATCATACGTATGACACATACTCACACAGTAGACATATGTACGCTTGCATGCACAGGCACATACGCAGGCACACACACAAGCACGCACACACACACACACACACACACACACACACACACACACACACACACACACACACACACACACAAACACACACACACTCACACACATAACATAAACATAACACAAACAATCAAGAATTTCTCAGAATTATGAACAGGCAAGATGGAGGCACCAGGGAACATGAAACTTGGTGGCCACTCCACTAAATAACTAGCCCTACCTGAACCGTTGCACCCAAGATGACAAAATATTTATGGTATGTTAGTCTCAAGAGCCCACATCAACCTAACCCATACCCACTCATTTGTGATTTGCACACATAAAGTACATGCACACGCACGTGCACACACGCACATGCACACACACGCGCACACACACACACACACACACACACACGCATGCACAGACGCACACATACAGACAGGCAAGCACACACACACATAAACACATACAGACAGGCAAGCACACACACACACACACATACACACACACATATACAAACACCCAACCACATAAATGCAGACACAAACACACACACAGGCACGCATACGCATGTGCACATGGAAACACACACACGCACACACACAAACTCACAAACACAGGCACACACACAGACACACACACACACACACACACACACACACACACTCTTATAAACAAAAGCAAACTCACATATGCACACACTCATTTACATGCACATGAGTTGCAGGAGTAGGAGATGGAGACAAATTGACAAGCTTGATTTATTTTACTTAAGAGAATATGCAGGACTGAGAGGCGGTCATATTTTGTACCAATATGCGGTACATCTAGTTTATTGCTGCCGTTACTAATGTTACTCTGTGGGTATTAGCCTGACACAGACATGACACTTCAAATGCTGGCATATCGCGTCACATTTAAAATTAAACTGTGTTAAGCAGACGTGAGCAGGCTGAACAGATCTGCAACAGAAGGAGGTTGCTATGTTAAAGGAAAGCTGAGCATAGACATTACTCTTTAAATATGTATAATATTACCGTGTGAAAATTTTTGTTTCTGTATGGTTGCACACCATATTTATGATGTAAAAAGAGTGTAATTCTCCATCAAATTCAATCATATCAGTTACAAACAATAAATAAAATATAGACCTCAATGAAGATTTTAACAACAGTTCTATTTGCGTATGCACAACTTTTTTTTTTCCATGGTAAGGATGACCTTTGCATGGAATTGTCCATGTTTATTGAGAGTGCAAGAGTTTGTTTAGGGTCAGTTTACCCAGTAGAAATCATGTGGGCTATGGGAAACCATTCACAGTGTTTATTTAGACAGGTCACCAACCTAGAACAGGAGCCCAGGACTGGACATTGTGTATCCAATGGAGACTCACCAAAGGTCTGTGTAGGCCTAACATCACACAGTTCAAGCCATCACTGCAGTTAGCTTACATAAACAGTCATTTCTATTGAGAATTTGGGTGCTCTTGTAATATGGATGCTAAAATGGTCAAATTGCCCTTTTGGTATAATTTTACAATGGACCTTCCTGTCACTTTTGTATATTGAAAGAATTTTGTGGAAATTCATACCTTAAACCTTTCAAAAAATGTCGGGACGGTGTCATGCAAGCCATCACCTTTCAGTTTTCTACTACAATTAAAAGATTTAGGGTGTCGCATTAACTTGCACACAGATAGGACTGTTCTAGTGTGGTCTACAAATACATGTGCCAAATTCAAAGGCTAAAGTGACTGTGTAGAAATGACTGCTGAAGGATGACAGCCATGAATCAAACTACACATTTTACAGCAGAGAGACAGAGAAATAACTGCAGTTACAAAAAATAACTGCCGTTATCAGCCAACTCCATTGTATTTGTCTGCCTATGCTGTACAGAGGCTTGTCCACATTGACCACAATGGAGATATGTTCCATAACTAGATCATCCAGGACACAGTTAGTCACCGACTCAAGTCGCCTGAAAGAGAGTGAATGTTCCAACATTCAGTAACAGTGAAGAATCCGAGCACAGCTTGTGACACATACCCACATTGTGATTTGAGTAAAAGTAATATTAGACTGGGTAAACCCAGCCCGATCTGCCGGCAATTTTATTTCACTCTGCAGCTCAGGCTGGAAACCTGTACATCTTACTCTCCTGCTTCCATTACAATTTTGAGGGGACCAATCACAAACTGGCTTATCCACCTGGCACACCCGGAATGTTGGTCTGATTGGTTGAAGGACTATCAAATTGCGTACAGAGTCATTTGAACTGCCTGTTGATCATGCCTCTTGTGCAGTAGAAAATACAGAACAGACTAATGGTCAATCTTAAAAGATTAAGCTTGGTCTGGTGATAGCCAGACTAAAGTAATATGCTTGGTCTTGGCAGACTAGATCTGCTTAAAATGCCGCTGCTGCTGCTGTCTTTGTCAGAAGCAACTGTACCAACATACTTGTGACACTGCATAATTACTATACTGGGGGTTCGCAAAGAATTCGGTTGAGTGTGAACACTGAGCGCTATTCTCCATGTATCCTCATAGAGTCTAATCAGTACTGTCATTTTCCCACTTAAAAATATGGATATCTGCTTTGGTTCCCGACGTCAAGCGACTACTGATAGGACAGGGACACTTCAGGGAGTCAATCAGATTTGAGCTGGGGTCAGTGGCCCTGTGGCCCCGCCCCTAGAACCACCCAAGAGTGATTGAGGTTTCAGTTGCAACATTAAGCACTTTCATTCGTGGTCACAATGCTGTTTTATATGATCCTGGCTTTGGTGAGTATTATTCCACACAATAACAATTGATTGACTTTGTAAACTTTTGAGTTTCATGTCTAACTTCACCTGTGCTAACTTGTACAATGACAGAATCCATATTCAAATTCAAAGACAACTTTGTTCTAAGACAATACAAGTGCTCTTGATTTTTGTTCTTGTAATAATGCAATCAGGGCATGAACATTTCAATAACTGCCCAACTGGTTTAAAATTATTGCTTGAGGAACATTCTTCTTGCAGTTAATTTGTATGGATTTATGTTGCATCTTAACAACACTAAACTCTACGCATGCAACCAAGCAGTCAGTAGTTCCATTTTGAAGAAAGTGTATGTTAATTCTGTAGATACCTGACATATGTTACAGCATTGATTCTTAAACCTTTTGTCTGGCAACCCCCCAAAAAACAAACCATTTGTCTCGCAACCCCCTTCTCTTGAACCACATGAAATTAAGTTTCACTTTGGATAATGTTATGCGGCATTGGTGATGTGGCGCCATAGAAGACTGTGGCTATAGTTAAGAGCTTTGTGCGTGTTGGTGGGCCCTATGACCCCAAAGTCTGCCATGACCGGGCCTCAGGTCAAAGAAGTTTGCAAAAGGCTGGTGTACGAGACGAATAAATGTCATACCACTCATGTATGTTGGTAGGCTATATGCTTTATTTGATTTCAGGTGAGTCCGCAATCACAGAAAGAAAAAGTAGTTTGTTTGTTGGTAGTCTACATGTTCAAGCAGATTATTCAATTTTAAGTCACAGAGATTCTTTTTCTATCTTGCAAACACAACACAGCAGTTACAATTTCACAACTTAATTACAGATGCACAAATCCCATGTCACACATCACAAATTAAAAACATATGCTCACATTTTTGCTACAATCACCGCAGTATATTTGGTGCAAAACACATTCACACCCTCGGTGGTTCCGCCCCCCAGTGTAAGATTGCATACATCTGTAATATGAACTAGGGGTTGCAGGGAGTGGTCACAGGAGTCCATCCTGATGTCCCATCATCACAGCCTGGACAGGACACGGGGCCAGCTCTGGTATATGAAGCACTTCTAAATGTCGAAGGTATTTCTGATGCTGCTTAAGCAAGAAATCACTGTGTTAAATTACTAGAACTGTTTGAGTCTGAATGGCGTGTGTGTGGGGTATACTGTATTGCTGCATGTTAAACTGATATTATTTCATAACATTTTAAATCAATAAATGATAAGAAATAACATTTACTACTAACTCTACACTGTTTTTTTTTCTAAATCCTTAAACCACTGACCAGACGTTGGTGGGAATTCTAAGGTAAGTTAAGGGAACAACATTAACATATTTTTAGATCTGAATCTGTCACCAACAATTTTGACCCTCTCTTTTTAAAGATCTCAGGCATTCAGAAGAGGAGGAAGAGAGACTGGATTATTCCTCCCATCAGCTTGCCAGAGAACCTTAGAGGTCCTTTACCCCAAAAGATTGCTCAGGCATGTGTCTAAACATTTGACTTTTTTTTTTATCAGCCACCTTAGAGCCAAGAGGCAATAACATTGGGAATATGCTTTTTGCCCCTACTTATGTACAGTGTTTCCCATACATTGACTTATTTGTGGCGGCCCACCACCATATCAACACTGACCACCACAAAATGATTTTTTCAGGTTGTGCTAAATTGTGCTTAAATCTGGTTAGCATCATAACCACGCTGTGCTAATTTGTAAAAAAAAAAACTGTTGTATTCAAGTTAATTCTGCAAACCAACCACCACAATTCTGTGGGAAACACTGTGTCTATATCTAGGGCCCAAAAGTGGTAATCCATATGTTTGAAATGTCAAATTAGAATATTAAATCAGTTTTATGTGTCATACCATTTTCAGGTTAAAACCTCCTACGGTAAGAAGGTGAGGATAGTTTACAGCATCACGGGACCTGGTGCTGACCAGCCTCCTAGAGACATCTTCACCATTGATAGAGAGACTGGACAGCTGTATGTAACACAGACACTGGACAGAGAGACACGGGCCAGTTACTTGGTAAGAGACCATTTCCGCTGTTTTAATGTAGCTGTAGAACTGCGGTGACACATGCCCAGTGGTCCAGTGTTGAGGGCCAGTTGAGATGACTGGTTAACATCCCTCAATAAGCTCTAAGACACCATTTGTGGGGAAAGAAAGATTCATCTGTCTTAATTCAGGTGGCATATATCAACAAGCAAGATACAAACAAGTACAATGCAAACAAACAGCAATAAAACCCTCTTGTGTTAAAATGGTACATATGTGACCTACAGGGTGTTCATTAGCACACAATTTATACTCAATAATCCCGACTATGCTACCCTTTCCCAATCTCTGTGCAGGCTGTCCAATAAACGAACAGTATTGGGGCTGATGTAATCAAAAATAAAATTTTATTAGAATACATTCAGACATACATAAACTAGATGTACCGCATAGCGGTACAAAATATGACCGCCGCTCAGTCCTGTACATCCATTCCGCGAAAATAAATCACACTTCAATTTGTCTCCATATTTTACTCCATCCCCCACTCTTGAAACTTTTGTGTATGCTTGTTTGGCATGCCTGAGTGTGTGCGGGCTGCACAGAAAGTAGCCTACTGGTGCTGAAAAGGTGAATAGATTGTAGAATAGCCAAAGAAGATGTAGCATTGTTATAAAACCTTTAAAATCTCTAAACAATCACAAGTAGGGCAGTTCATCACAGTTCATCCATTGCAACTGGATTGATGAAAGGTATCAGCATAATGTTATTTATTTATTTATTTTTTTTGTATTTATAAACAAAAACATCTCTGTCAGTTCCATGCCGTTTTCAACAGCTATCAAAAACAAAGGTCATTTTTTGGATGGATGGATTTTTGTGAATGTTTCTTCTTCTACATAAGATTTTAGTCATCTTTAGTTCATGTAATACTTTATTGTCAATGCACAAATTAAGTAACAGTAGTCTGAAACGTTATTGTTAATGCACAAATTAAGTAACAGTAGCCTAGTCTGAAACGAAGTGCTGTTTTACATCTAACCAGTGGTGCAAATAACTGACATGTCCAAATGGGCCTTGATGAAATGCGCGCCGCTAGACTGTTCATACACATTTTAACGGGCCAAAGTTGAAGAGCTTTTGTCCGTTATTGTTCGTGCAAATATAGGCTGATTCATGTTCCCTTGCATTGTTTAACTGAGGTCCATGGCTAGTCTGGCTTTCATCAGACCAAGCTCAATCTTTTAAGAAATCAAAAAAATAAATAGCGGGCAGATCAGGCTGGGTTCACCCAGCCTAGTCCATAGGCACCCGATATTGTTTAATTTTCCGATTGAGATATACACGCTCTGGCTATTCTAAATGCAAAAATGCATCAGGGAGTTATGACAAAACGGTAACTAACAAACTAGATCCTAATAGAAAGTTGTTAGCTTCCCTAAGCTACAGGTAGGATTATAAGGTAGGCCTATTGACAACATAAATTGTCAATAGGCTATGCTGGCTTACACAAATAAAATCTCCTTTGAAACCAATGGCTTCGCCTTACAGTATCAAGCGGGACTTAAACTGTCATATCGCGGGCGAAAAAGTTGTAATAACATTCACGCAGCTCCATGAGTCAAGGAAAGCGCAAATGAATTAGCCACTTCTAAATGGGACCTACTACACAGTAGCTTAAGGTGTTTTGCTAAAACAGCCATAATGAAATGAAGGTGTCATTGTTTGGATACTTCACACACACGTGCTTTTTAATTTCACAGACTACAACTACCAAGCTGTAATCAAAGCACATCGATTCCCCTCTCACACCCTGCACGCACTTAAAAACAAAATAAACAGGCGCCTCAGTCTCACGCATGTATAGGCAAAACTGCATCAGACCGGGTGTAACGTTGGTAAATCTTCCATTGCACAGAATGATTTTGTAGCACGTGCAATAAATGACAGTCGAAAGATACAAACAGTGCTGCTATACATTTGCTTGGTATAACCGCATTTATAGTTTTCTACAAATGCAATAAATCAAATGCCTCCATCACTCAACCAACGCTTAACGGTAACATTACCTAGGTCCTTATTGATATTACAAGATTAACGCATTACCTGCAGTAAAAACCAAGCATGTCCGATAAACATCCTCAGATTTATTTCGCTTCAAGAAGAAATGGGAATTACACTTCATGTGAACATCGCCCTATCCTTATTAGATGTTCGCTGCGTAAATTACAGTCCTTGTATGAAGCGTCCCATTGTTTTTCCAACCCCTTTAACTTCCAACAAAATTACGCCTCACTGCAACGATCGCCATCTAGTGGACAAACGACTACTTCTCGCCAATACTGAAAATGCAGCCATGATGATGATGATGAATATTTATTTTGGCTTTTTTTAATCCTACTGATTTTCATTTTTTACCGGGGCAAATCACTAATGAGTGATTATGAGCCAGGTTTATGTGGGCCCTTGAGACCAACATACCATAAAAGATTCACAGAGAACTGTGTCTGCCCTACCTCCTTCGGGGGGTCCAGTCCAGCCGGGGGCTGCAGATGAAAACGAAAAATGACGGTTCCATGCTATCCATATGGGGGTACATGCTCACCAAGTTTTGTGTACCCCGGTCTTTCAGTGTCCCGAATCCTTGTTGGTGTATCGTCCACTAAATGTACACATAAATTATTTTATTGTAAGGCCCCCATGAACGAAAGTACACAAAACTTGGCATGCATTCAGAGGGTGTCATAATGATCCTACACTTTTAATTTTGTGCAGTTTTGACCTTGTCAGCCAGAGATATTGAGATGAAAAACACCTAATTTTATGCTTTTTAATTTTTAACTAGGTGGCGCTATACATGAAATAACTGGTAATGGGATGGGTTGACATGCCCCCTTAAGACCAACATACAAAAAAAGGTGGACCTCCTAGGCCCTACAGTTCTCGAGATATTCACAGAAAACTGTCTCCGGCCACCTACAGGCCAGTTGGTGTATAGTAACATAAATTAATTTATTGTGTGGCCCCCATGAACGGAATTCCACAAAACTTGGCGTGCATACAGAGGGTGTCATAATGATCCTACACTTCCAATTTCGTGCAGTTTTGACTATGTTAGGTCACAGATACCTTCAATTACACCACCTCATTTTTACTTTTTGTGTTTAACTAGGTGGCGCTATACATGAAATGAGTGGTTATGGAATGCGTTGACATGGCCCCTTGAGATCAACATACAAAAAATAATGGTCCTCCTAAACCTTACGGTTCTCGAGATATTCACAGAAAACTGTGTCTGCCCTACCCTCCTTTCGGGGTGCAGTCCAGCGTGGGGGCTACAGATCAAAACGAAAACGATGGTTCCATGCTATCCATATGGGGTTACATGCCCACCAAGTTTTGTCTACCCCGGTTTTCAGTGTCCCGGGAATCATTGGACGGAAATTTGGACATGCGAAAAAAAAAAAAAAAAAAAAAAAAAAAAATTAAAAAAAAATCTGATTAAACCTATATGACCGCCGCTTCGCTGCGCGGCGGTCATAATTACCAGTATGGTTGAAATGTAAGCTGTATGCACTCGCCCTAGTTTCAACGTGATCTAAACCAGTGTGGATAACTTAAGAGCTGTATACACTCTCCAGCGTTGGTGTGGATCCTGTCTAGACAATGACAAATAAGAAAGTGTCAGAACAAGTACTCGAGTTATATCAACGAGGGAAAAGGAGTTCTCTTTCATCATCTCGTGCTTGAGATCCACCTATAGGAGGGACATCTGTACTCTCTCTGACATTGGTTTATGCCCCGTTCAAGCCTTGAGAGCATATATGGACAGGACAAAGAGTTTTAGGCAGTGCAACCAGCTATTTGTCTCCGGGGCTCCACCACGTGCCATAGCTAGAGCATATGATGTGAAGGGGCTACAGCCTCCCGAAGGCTTGAGGTCTCACTCTGCGTGGAGTATGGCTGCTTCATGGGCTGTGTTTCAGGGAATTTTTGTGCAACAGGTACTCGCAGCTATTTGGACGAGTCTGGACACTTTCGTGAGATTTTACCGGCTGGATGTTACCAGGACAGCGATTTCTCATTCTGTTCTGAGCGCTGGATCTGCTTGAGTCACATCTCCACGTTCGTTACACTACTGTCACTTCCCCCTTGGTCGCTACCAGCTCATTTTGGGTTGAGTAAGGCATTGCCCTGCTCGGCCATTTCTAGACTATGTGGGCTACTGTACAGTACATGGCCAATAAACATAAAACAACATTCCCCTGTCCACTGAGTGGGATAATATTGTGATTGTGCTCATCACTGGGAATGTGTCTGGCACCGCTGCCAAAGTCCTTTTAGGCAAGTCCCTCCACTCGGCAGCCATATTGCAACGCTTTTTGTGGACTTATTGGGCATCTATTTCGGCAGAAATGCGCATGTGCAAGGCTTCACGACACCAACCTTGCTCCAGTTGCGAGATCACAACACATGCCACAATGTCATCACAACACACCACGTGATTGGCTCAATGTATTCACAACACACCACATGATTGGCTCAGTGTATTCACATGTCGACGTTTTGACGCAGAAGGTTTGTTAGTTTGTAACGCCAATATGCCAGTTGTAACTGCCATATTGGCGTTACAAACTAACCCCATGCATTTCTATAGAGGATTTTTTGAGTGCTGTGTCTCCTCATTAGAAAGTCTTTGCCGCTGCGCCGAGGGGACACCTGGACGTGGAGACCATCCAAGGCTGTCAGTGTCACGGTAGGCTAAAAGGCAAGTGGGGAGCTGTCCAGAAATCTCCCATAGGTGGATCTCAAACACGAGATGATGAAAGAGAACTCAGTCTCCGGTTTACACAGCTGTCAAATCACCGTTTGAACCACACACTCTATTGTGCATCTTCTGACTAAAGAGCAAGAACACCTGGACTAATCAATTGGCACCTGAGGACAGGGCACCAAGCTGCACTTCCCGTTTCACCCATTACACCCGCTACACATAAACAGAGCAAAACTACAGTGCTTTTTAGGGACAAAAGGATGCATGTGATTTACAGGTTGTGAAAAAAGGGAATTATGGTGTCACATTATGCTGAACGTTGTGGGTCGTTAATGATCGACATTTCACCTACACTTTAATGAAAATATAATGAAATAGTTGATTGGGAAAACGACAAAGCAAAAACGTATTGAGACCTTTATGAGACTATGGACTACAGAGGGGCTGTTCAGAAGCCCCTTGAAGATTTCACTTACTGAGTCTGAAATATCATAATGTCTGGTACTCACCCATGCTAAAAGATGTCAGGTTTATACAAGTCATTCAGGAAATATTTATCCTAAAGACATTATCAATGGGGAACTTCATCACAAAGGAGGCATACTTCCTTCTACATGTGCAGCTGGTTACTGTTGTGTGCATGGCAAACTTGATCACATTTCTTGCAGGTATATTTACAAGAAATGTATTATGAAATATGTATCACTCATTGCCCCTGTACTGAAATTATATAAATAAAAGTGTAGTCTGGGTCTACAATGCTTTCTAGTGTTTTCTCTATTTCAGCTAGTTGTTCATGCCGTCAATGAACATGGAAATACAGCAGAGGAGCCCATGGAAATCAAAATAATTGTTATTGATCAAAATGATAACAGGCCAGTTTTCACACAAGATTCATATCTGGGAAGAGTGAGTGACGCTTCAAAAGTAGGTATGTTGCCTTATATCATTATATATCATATCAAAGCAGTAACCTCTTCAGTTGAAAGTAAATTACAAGTGTTATATGCATATAAAGTGAAAAAAATTATTTAATATCTGAGGATTGTAGACATATAACCGTTTAACTGATATGGCATACATATGTGTACTCATATGTGTGCTGTTACATTTCAGGATTTGAGTTCATGAGCGTTGCGGCCACTGATGCAGATGAACCAGGCAATTCAAATTCTGATATCAGATATCAAATAGTCGATCAGGATCCACCACTGCCCAGCAAAGACATGTTCTCCATCAACCCTGTCACTGGAGGAATTAGAGTTAATGCTCCTGGACTGGACAGGGAGGTGGGTTGTTTTTAATCATATTTATGAATTGTTGTTGGCATATTACTGATATTCGATTTATTTATTTTACATTTCAGAAAATTACTAAATACACATTGGAGATCCAAGCTGCAGACGCTGAGGGTGATGGTCTAAAAGCAACTTGCAGGGCCATCATCACTGTAACAGAAAGAAATGACCAAGCCTTGGATGGAGATGGATCCTCTATTCCCTACACTGTGGAGCTCATGAATCTGGACTACTGGACAACTGAGATGAACACCACAGGTAAACACACCAATTACTAAACTTATGTTCTTAAGCATGACACAGTTCAAATGGCAGGCTCTGATCAGGAGAGTGCATTGTAAAGGGGACTAATTGCTACTAATTCAGTAGAGAATTTAAAATTGTTTTGTGTATTATTGTTACCGCTGTTAAAGGGCTGTTCTGTAACTTCACTTTTGTTGTCACATTTTTCTCTAAGGAGCTCCCCCCACAGATTTGGGATGCATATTTCACAACCGTCTCTTTGGTCTTTTCGCTAGTTCTGCCATGATAAACATCTAAAAATTTAAGCAATCTTATAGTTAGCTGGCATGGCTAACTGGTGCTTGAGGGGGTTCTGTGTATATCGAGAGAATTTTAAGCGTTTTGTGTTTCTCGCTCGTTCTCGCTTCTCACTGGACTTTTTGATTCAGAAACTGCCGGGACGTTAGTGCAGATCTTGCAAAGCTGGTTTTCCGCTAGGAGACGGTAGGGGGAACAGAGAAAGCCGCCATTCTCGCCACAACAGGTCATTTAACCATCACAATGATTTCTAAACTATTGTAGCGTTCAGTCAACGGGTTTATTAACACGAAAGCACAGAGTGCAGGCATAGAACACAGCGGCCCGTGTCAGGCCCAGAACCGAAAAGAGACAGAACTTACTCAACCCAATTCCTATATCCCCAGGGGGTCCGCCCCTTCTCCCCTGGCTGCCAACCATCAGTGTGCCCAGGGTTATACATAGCTGATTGACAGCCAGTCGCTACACTATTTTATTACGTTGAAAATGTTGCATAGGGTGCCTTTAAGTCGACTTAATGTCTTGTGTCTTCAATAGCTAAATAAAATCTGTCTGGATACATATTACATAGCCTATATGACATTTTAAAAACACATAGCCTATACTAACAACAATCCAAACATTGACCTGTATACTTAATGACTGTGTTTGTTCTTTTATAGATACGTTCGGCATCTAGTCATAGCCCAACTATTATGGTTACCGCCCCTTTAAGCGGGAAGCAAACTTCTATCAGGGGGAAAGCAATAGCTTCAATTGAATGTAACATAATGGAGGTGCACCTAAATAAGTAGAGAAAAGACCTGAACAAGATTACATTTTTCAGCAAACATAAATAGAAAAGTCAGAAGAAAAGTTTGGACTGAATGTAGATGTCTCTGTCAGCGAGCGAGGAACCAAAAATGCCCAAGTTTTGGTATTTCCAGTAACACTACCATACAGAAAAAATAGATATAAATATAGATTTTTAAGTGTCAAAAGTTAAGTGTCAAGTGTCAAAAATATATTATCAATTTCTAATATTTACATATATTTCAAAAATGTTGTATTGTATAATTTTGTTTGTGTATGGATGTGGATTCATTCTAGAACATATGGCCAGATTGTAGCTTGGTTTAGCAAGGTAAGCGTTATGCCATATGACACCACATTCTTGTTAATTGCACCTTTAGTTGTGTCTGTAACACATAAAATGTGTTAAGCACTCCTTTTGTTCGGACTTCAATTCCTGAATATTTGGAAGCGTAGCCAGCACGTACTGAATTTCTTCATTAACTTCCGCCATTGCCAAGTCTGATGTAGCGTTTCCATGACTGCAGAATCACTGGATCTAAACAAACTTTCGAAGTGGCTTAAATAGCATTGCCAACCATACCTGTCAACACTCCCGTTTTTCCCGGATACATGTTAAACAGATCTGTGACCTCCTTCTGATTATTTTCTCAGGAGCTGTTTTGAAGCTAAAACCAACTCTAAGAGACTTCAACATCGTGCTGAGAGTCTGTGACAGTGGTGGACTTTGCAAAAACAGTACGATCTTTGCCCAAGTGAATGATGGTAATTGTGTTATCAAAGGGTCTTTCTGCATCAACAAACCCTAAAAACAATTGTCAATGTCATTAATGTAGCTTTTGCTAAGTTCTGACAAGAGACCTGTAGCCAAGGCTACTTGCCTCTAATTCAAACTGCTAGCACAATGAGGTAACTAATGGTACATGTGGCTCATTCCCTTGCAAGTTCCTCAGCTCTTCCCCTGTATATTTCAAGTCTGTGAAAAAAAATGACATTTCCACTGAATTGCTTCAATACCACTCTTACTTTAGTCATTTTAAAAAACACCCTTTTATCTGTTACTCTGAGATTTGTAGGCCTATTGGCAATTTTTAAATAATTGCATAACTGGTTTCACATTGTGTAAGAGGCTTATTTTTCTTATGTTGTACGTACATGTATTTGTCAGTTTCCATTAAAAACATGCCCAAACATCCCTACACCCGAAGCCCTGTGTCATATATTGTCATACAGTTAAGAACAAAATTATTCATACCCCTGGCAAATATTGTTTCAGTGTTGATTTTCTCTTTATTGATATGTTTGTTCTGACTGAGAATGACACTACCACATGTCAAAAGGTTGTAAGACAATGTGGAATCAAAAAAAAGAAGCATTTTCATATTTTTTAACATTTTTATGAAAAATGGCGTGTCCAAAATTATTCATACCCTTTTTAAATAATCAATGGAAACATCTTTATTTGTATTCACAGTCTCAAAATGGTTCTTATAATATTTACTGTACCAAGCCTCTACAAGCCTCAACATGTCTGCAAAAAGTTAGTTTTTGCATTAATGTTAATATATGTTTTGCATTTTCATGCACTGGTAATTCCTCGGGCATTGACATCCACTCAGTAAGAAAGCAAGGACACTTTCTTTGATACTTTGTATGTTTAGCCTACTGTCTGAGAGTGCAGGAGTTGTAGAAATACCAAAATACCAAGACTGACTCACCGAAGTATCTTTTGTCTATGCAATATTAGCTCACTATAGATATTTCAAGATTCATTGACATAACAAGTTATCATTGAAATTAATGATTGAAGTTAAAGGTGCCATGTGTAATGTCCGCCAAAAAATCAATTCATACTCCACATTCCATAAAAGATAGGGGGCAGTATACCTCCAGAAAGTGAGTTGGTCTACCCTAGAGTAACAACCGAGAAACGTGTATTGCAGTTTGGCTGGCGGTTATGTTGCCCGCATACCGCCTCCCATGGCCGAAACTGGTATTATGACACCTGTCGGGCTGTGGCTAGTAATTTAGCATGCTAATTCAGGTTGATATCTCTGCAGCACTATACCTTGTCATTTTTTAAATGACTTCATCGCCCTTATTTCTTCTCATTCATTTGATGTGTGTAGCTCATTTTTTGGATATTTTTACCTCAATTCTTACACATGGCACCTTTAATGCATTGCAAATGCATGGGCTGTTTGTGAAAGTTAAAGTTACAATTCCTCACCACCCAGTGGGGAGAAACAGTCATTGCACCAGAAAGATTGTAACCATTTCTGTTTAGGCCTAGACCTCAAAACTGCTGTTTAGGCCTAGATCTAAAATCTTAATAAATCAATCTCAAGATTGGCCGAAGAAAAAAGAGGATTGATAGCATGATACTGGTGAAAAGCGTAATTTTCCAAAATCCTTGTGGTCGTGTGGACAACCTTGTCAATGCAAACCGACAAAATACAGAGAGGCGCATGAGCCTGTCTGAGATTCAGGCACATCATGATTACTGCTTATGTAGTAGTGTATTTGTTCATATGGTATGCAAACATGGGAGGGAAGAAGCCATGCATGGGGATCCTTCATCTGTTCCATCATAGCTGTTTAGAAAAGGAAACCAATGTCCCCAACATAAGATAAACAGTGTTACTGTATTACTGACAAACTCTGCTACTAAACCTTAAGCAAGACACTGACTTACTTTGTTTTATTTGTGATGTAGTCATTTATAGTATTATTTGTCACATCTAATTAATTATCAAATTAATCAAATTTAGGTACAATATTGTGTTGCATCATAGCAAGACTGCTCTAAAAGACAGCAGGTATACCTGAACGCCAGTAGCCTACATGATGATAAAAGTAGCATAAGCTCTCATTTTAATATAATCTCAGCTGATGCCAAGAAAGAAGGCATGGAATTAGGAGCAAACACCCTGACAATGTATATATGAATTAAAAAACAAACCTTGATGTTACTGAACTGTTACTGAAACATTTGTTGATCACTGCAACCCTGTGGAAGTATATAAGAATGTACAGTACTACAATAGAATGTACAGTACTATTTAATGAAAGTGATACAATAATAATATCAATAACAACAATAATTATTATTATTTTATGATGATGATTATTATTAATATTCTCCTGTGCCACTTCCATTACCTGATAAGCCTGCTGACCACTAGGGCTCAGGCTGATTGTTGCATGAGTGAGAATGTCCTTGTCCAGTAGATGGCGATAGATGCTTAAAAACACGGTAGTAAAAGTAAATGCAGAAGACTCAAAACACATGGCCACAGTTTATGGCTTAAGACATATTGGACTAAAACCTATCCTGCAGACATAGATGAGGATATATGGATTACATATAAACAAAACAAAAAAAATAAGGAATATTCTTTAAACTCAATTGGCATGTTACGCCACAAAATAACCCTGATGAATAAAGGACAGCCTATATTGGAGACAATTTTATTAGATTCAAGGTCAGTCTGAGGACTCCTCTTTATCACAGGGCTGCAGGTGCAAACAGATACAGGTCGACAAGGCAATAGGACTGCAGAGGGGGTCGTGTGGACAAGGAGAAGGAGATTACATCTGGCCTTCACAGAAGATGCTGTCTATGCCTATAACCAGGGGTTAAAGTGAGGGGGAACGGGGAGGAACGCAGTTCCGCCACCTCAGATAAATTAATAATAAATAGATTCTTTCATACCAACAATATAGCGCAATGATATTGTTAAAATAAATGGTGAGTTAATTTTTCGTGTGTACAGAGGTGACAAAGAAGCTAGTCCAAAAGAAGTCCAAAAAAGTATTGCTATGCCACGATACTCAGTATGTTGACCAAAGGTGAGTCATTTTTCCCCATTGCACCGACACTGGATTTTAGGGTTCCCCCACCTGCCAAATCCCACTTTAACCAAGTAAAACCTAAAATTAGCTTGAAAGGTTGAACGGGTTTAAGTTTTGTGGGGGGGTGTTCCAAATAGAGCTCAAGTGCCCACAGGGCCGCAGATTCCAGTCCGGGTCATTTCCTGATCCCGACCCATTTCCCACCCCATCTCCCGAGTTCTTTCTGTCAGTCTCCTGTCCTATTGAAATCGAAGGCAAAAAGCCCCAAAAAATATGCTTTAAAAAAAAGGAAGAAAGCAAGGGCCTGCGTCTTATGGAGTGGTCAGTATATGGAGGGTTTGATATTTTGGTAACACTTCATTTGGACTGTCTGCTCACGCAGACTTAAATCATTCTGTTCAGTAAAATTGTTCACCAAACCAAATCCAACCCCTGAGCTTAACCATAAATTGAAGTTAAATTTGCGACATCTTGCTTGTGTGCAGAGGCAATACAGCTTGAGCTTTGATTTCCTTCATCCTCATTGCATCTCTGCTATCTTTAATAGATTAAATCAAAGAAGAAAAAAAAGCATCCAAAACTGATATGCGTGTCACAGCCCATCTATCCTACTAATTTCGTATAACCCCCTACAGATAGTCCCTGTCGACAAATTTTTGGTTGCTATAATAGACGTATAGGCTATTTGAATAATGGGTTTCAAAAGACTGATCTGTCAGAATTGGTAGGATACACTGTAGGCTACACACATGTCCACATAACAGCTTCACAGAGAAACTGATAATAGTGCCACATGGCTGCAGAGAGATAGAGATAAAGTTAAGGACGTTAGGCCTACATGACATAATCGCATGTCTGTCTTCCCGCAGAGATTGGAATTGGCTGTTCTCTGACCTGAATTTTGAGCCGTAAACCTACTGGTAAACTCTCCGCGACAAGATTTGTGGATGTATGGTTGCCCATAGCAGCCCACTGGGTCAGGAGAGTTATACTTCTCTGTCTGTTCTCTGTCTTTTCAAGACACAAAAGGCCTCAGGCATTTCGTTGTATTTAACACAACATGACAGAAGAACGAGAGAGAGAATTTAGTGAGTGACGCGTGTCCCAGTGTTACTCCGATGAGGACATTAATGGAACATTAAATGAAGCAAATTACAAGCGACTGAAGAGGCAAACCGCAGATGTAGGACTGAGAGAAAATCAAATGTAGCCTATTACAGACCAGTGAACAAATGTTTATTTTTAGAGGAAGTGCCTTGTTTCTGTGAAAAAAAAAAGGATTAATTGTGTAGGGTATAATATCAATAACAATAACATATTACCACATCTATTAATGCGATGTACCTTTATTAAAACATAGAATCAGACATTTCTTACATTAATACATTTTAACAATTTATCCATATTATGACAGAAATGGAAATGCAATATATTTTGATATACAATGCACATGGATTAGAAAATATACTCCACTTCTTTGTTTGTATTTTACATATACCATCAAAAGATCATCGTAATAATACCTTTCTTCTACACGTCTTACAAAAAAAATCCATTTGCAACAAGCCTCATTTGCAATTCCCATGCGGTGTGAGTGCGGGTGACTATCCAAATCTAGACATTTGAGCAGTCGTATGGAGTGCAAAGCATCGCAGTGTCCCTGTGTGTTTGTCACCTCCCGTTGTGCCGTTGTGTTGACTCTGGGCGCCAACATATGGGCAGGTAGACTTTGCTGGCGAGGCTCCACGGATTAGCAACAAAATGAGATGAAAATAAAGCAGACTGTCAGTGAGAAAAACACACATGGTCCAGTGGAGTTTCTCCTTGTGAGATGGGCGACAAACAGTGGGCATCTTTTCATTCGCTAACCTTTTTTCCAGTTTGTTGTGTGTGTGTATGTGTATGTGTGTGTGTACACGTGTGAGTTTGTGTGTGTGTGTGTGTGTGTGTGTGTGAATTGTTCCTGTGATTGTGTGTGTTGTTCCTGTGATTGTGTGTATGTGTGCAGGGAAAGTGTTTAGTGAGAAAAGAGGGTGTTTCGGTAGCCATGACAACAGCCTATGTCATCTTTATCATCTTCATTGAGGCTTGTCCGGTTTCTTCACCGAGCGCAAAAGAAAACAAATAGCCAAGCAACAACAAGATGCCAATCACTCCTCTTTTTTTTGTATATACACAGCTGAGGAAATAAATCCCTTTTAAGTGACAGTAAAAGAAGCAGAAAATTATTGAATATGGCCATGTCTTTCCTTTCCTGGTCCAGTCTGTTGTCTATGTGAGGTCCAGGACTTTTAAGCACCAAAAAAGAGCTTTCAGGTGGCAGCAAACTGGAGGTCCGGATCAGACCCGGCACACATCCGGGTCAAATCCGGGCCTGGTCTGTTCTGGAGTGAGCTGATACCTGAGATGAGTCCCTCAGCAGGCAGTTCCACCTGACTGATGGCACACAACAGGTGAACAATGGGAGTGAATGAGAGTCCAAGTGAGGTCTCTCTATGTTTATAGCTACCGTGTTTTTTTTCCCTTCAATGGCTAACCCCCTCTCTTTTCATTCTCTCTTTCCTCCATCATCTCATACTGTAAATGTCTATCATTTTCTCTCTCTCCATCTTCCCACCATCCCTTTCTAGCTCTCCATCTCTCATTACCTTCATCTACCTTTTTAGCCTTGGTCCCTCTTTTGTATCAATCCGTGAAAATCTTTCTTTATCCTACCACACACACACTCTCTCTTTTTTTTTTTTTCTCTCTCTCTGTCTCTCTCTCTCTCTTTTAGTTTAAAAGTCCATGGACATGGAGCGTGTGCCGGGGTCCACCACGCTGGTGCTGTTCCTCACGCTGCCATGGTTACGGATGCTGAGCGTGCCGCAGCCGCTGCCGATGCTGCCGGCGGTCCCCGCCACGCTTCCGCCGCGCACGTAGATCTCGCACGGGATCTCCTCCATCACGCGGTCCTCGATCACCTGCTCGGCCACGGCGGCGGCGGCGGCGCAGTCGTGAGTCTGTTTGGCGTAGCCGTAGCAGCTCTTCTTGTAGGTGCCCATGCTGCCGGTGCTGGAGCAGCTGTTGAAGGTCTTCATGGGCGGCGGCGGCTTGGAGAAGTCATTGTGGTAGGAGAGCTCCATGGAGCTGAGCGTGGTGCGGCTCTGCTTCATGCTCCCGCCGGCCGACGACGAGGCGGCGGACGCGGCGGACACCACGCCGGTGGCGGCCGCAGCGGCGGCGGCAGCTGCGTGCTGGCCGTGCTGGGCGCCGCAGTGGTGCTCGTGCACGCAGCGCGAGACGGTGGACGAGCGCCGCAGCTTGTGGTAGCTCTCCAGCTCGTCCGACAGCTCGGCCAGCTCGGACGAGAGCTCCTTGTCGCGCAGGGAGAAGAGCTCGTAGTGCGGCGGGTCGAAGACCTCCTGGAAGCCGGCCTTGTTAAAGACGACCGGCCGACGTGCCACCACCTTTTTGCGCGGCTGCTTCATCTGCACCAGAATGGAGATGATGAGCAGCACCAGCACCACGCCCGTGGAGATGCCGATCACCGTGCCGTGCGTCTTAGTGATCTGATGGAACAGGCCATTGGACTTCCTCTCTGTAGGAAAGAGCAGAGAGAGAGAGAGAGAGAGATGAACACTGATCTCACTTTAGGGGAAAGATAAATGCACTGCCAGTTGAGAATATTAGAGGGGGGGAGAAGGGGATTAGGAAACTAGCCGCTGTGTGTTGTTGTGGAAAAGAGGACATGATCAGGTTGAAATGTAATGTGTAGTTTAATATGAATACAGAGGTAGTGTATTGAGTTTAGCTATGCAATGTAAAATGCGGCCCTACCCTGTTCAAAGTTCTGTTAAACGCTAACCTACATAATTCACTTGGGGTACTTAATAACAACAAAATAAATTAAAAAAAAGAAACACCACTAGGCAACAGGGAGGCATTTGAAAGCAAGTGAAAAATGATCTGATATGATATCATTCTCGAGGTGTTTAGTCATTTCACAAAAACACTGAACCCGAGCCAGTGTTGCTTGTAATAGCCCGTGGCTTTGCTGGCATTGCTATTCATTAGCTATTAGTGGTTGTGCTGCACACTGCCCGGGGCAAAGGCACCATTTTGTGCTCCCACTGAGGAGAGCTATCTCTGTAAATAACATCTTTACCCCAAGTGCATTGGTGCCCGCAGGACCCTGTACCATGGTCTTGGGTATTAAGATCCCCGGAGCAGATTAGGTGAGAAACGTGGCTAAAAAAGGTAACAAGGTTCAAGCATAATTATTACCTCTGCTAAGGATCTTCTGCTGTGATCATTTGTTTGTGTGTCTGTTTGTCAGCAGGATTAGTAAAAAAACTACTGACCAATTTTCATGAAAATTTGTGAAGGGGTACAGCATGAGCGAAGGAAGATGCCATTACATTAAAACAATATTGAACCAACTTGTATCCAAACAGTTCTGCAACACTACCTATGTAAGCTATGCCAGTTCATATGAATTCTCTGACACAATAAGCAAGGTGCAAAGACAATAAGCAAGGTTGTTCAGTGAGTAGGTCTATTGTGTAATATACTGTTGTAGGTCTACTTTTTTTTTTTAGCTAGGTGGTCCTTGAGACTTTATTCTATTGGTTAAGTGGTCCTTGGTCTGAAAAAGTTTGAGAAACACTGCATTAAACCGAATCACGGGGGCTGATCCACAACAATTTGTCTTTTTAGTTGACATTGCAAGATTACTGGCTTCAGTGAAGCATAGTTTGACTAGTGATAACAGATAAGGCCAGTATTTTGTAAGGCTCTGGTGGGCAACGTAATCTGCCCTACCAAAGTGACTGAGAAAAACTGTAATCTATCACAGTTGCTTAGGTGCATTTCTCAGATCAGACTTGAAATTCTCAAAACTACTAATTCAACATCACCTTGTCACTTGTGCACATCTTAAAAGCAATTTCTCATGGCTTCAAACAAACAGTGAATGCACATCCAAGCAACTGTGTGTGAACAATTGTCTGCTGTTTTTTACTGGTGTGGTAACAAACTACACTGCGCATAGGCTAGAAACAGTAATATAAAACTATACAGTAAATATATCAAATATATCAGTCCTGTCTGATCTCCTACAATCTACAAAAGTGTAAAATGCCAAATACTAAAACCAGTACCATAACATGGCAAGTATTTATGACTATCTTGTTTAGAACAGTGACACAGAAAGTTCTCATTCTGATGGCACTGACATGATTCACAGAAATATTTGTTTTTGAGACATAAACTACCGGTAAGCACTACTGAGCATGCAGTTACCTGCTTTTGCAGGTAATTAACAAATAGTTGACAAATAGAGAAATGCGCTTACTTTTGTACGAATGTTAATAATGATTTGAGAAATGCACCATCATGTCTGATAGAAATGGTAATGCGTTCGTCATATACAATAAGAGACACAGTTTTGTACACAGTTTTGTATACAGACACAGTTATCCCATCATTTTATGTAAGGGAAAATAAGTCCCGAAAGGGCGAACAGGTCTTTTTTCGTCCTGAAGAAAATTACTTACTGATAATGACTGGCAGACAATACATTATCCCGCATATTAATGTATAAGGCTACGTGCCAATACGTGAAGAAACTTCACACCATAATTATTATTTTGTTACCATTGTATGGCTTCTGCCGAGAAGGTAATAGTTCTCTGCACAAATTCCCATTGTTTAAGTGAGTACTTGCAGACTGCTATGAAAAACATGAATCAGAAGCACAAAACCTGTTCTCACTGACAGCAGTAATTCATTTCTAGCAACGGTCATTATTCAGAAATGTTGAACCTCTGACTGTTGGGAAGGTGCATTCAAGTCAATGGAACTTTCTGTAGCATTCTCAAGAGCCATATAATAAGAATGATTTAGCCTATACAATACAAAATCACAGTGGTCATACAAGACATGAGTGAAGGATGTTGTACATTGGAGTTGGATATATCTAATTGTATGGCACCAGACATTGATCAGATGGTATGTTTGCATTCCTCTCTCTCTCTCTGCAGATGTGGGATGTTGGCATCACTGAAGTTCACTTACCCTTGCAGTGGTTCTCGTCCCAGGGATACACACAGTTCTGGACGCCGTTGCACACCAAGGAGTTGTTGATGCACATGTTGCTGTGGCAGAAGAAGGTGTTTCCAGAGCAGGGGGCTGCAAGACAGACAGACAGTTATCTTAAACAGACAGACAGATAGTCAGACAGTCAAAAAGACAGACAGATAGTCAGACAGTCAAACAGACAGACACAGAGTCCAACAGTCAGACAGACAGTCAAACAGATAGTCAGGCAGTCAAACAGACTGACAGATAGTCGGACAGTCAGTCAGACAAACAGACTGACAGAAACAAAGGTGCAGACTGAGACTGTTCTGAGACTGTTGAGCTCAGGAAGGCATTTGGGGGAAAAACCCAGCAACAGTGGCTCAGCGGCCCAGGCGGAGCCTAAAGCACAGAGGCTCCCAAACACCATGAATCAGAGTGTCAGATCCACTCGGACGACCTGTGGATAAAACCACTCTCCTCTGCCTGCTGCACGGCTCACTGCAGGTGTGAAGGAGGCATTGACTGTGTGTGTGTGTGTGTGTGTGTGTGTGTGTGTGTGTGTGTGTGTGTGTGTGTGTGTGTGTGTGCGTGTGGTGGAAAGCAGGCAGAAAGGATGTTTGTCTGTCTAAGTGTGTGTATATGTGTGTTTAAGAAAGAAAGAGAGGAGACAGAGAGAGAGAGAGAGTTGTATGTGAGTGTGTGTCAGTGGTGGTAGTGGTGGTAGTGGGGGTGTAAGGCAATTTGTGTGTGTGTCTGTGTGTTTGTGTGTGTATTTGGTACAGTATGTGTATGTGTGTGTGTGCGTGCATGTGTTTGAGTGTGTGTGTGTGTTTGACATGCTTGAGTGGTATAAATCAGCTCAGATGGGCAACACTGGGCACAGATGGCATGGCCACTCTGACAGCCTGGACAAAAACGGCCTCTTACAATTCCAGTCATGAGAGAGGGGAGAGGGAGAGAGATGGCAAGAGAAGGCAAGACAGGAGGAGGAGTAGATAGAGAGAAAGAGAGAGAGAGAGAGGTAGCATAAGGAAGATTAAGACAGGCAGGGCGAGGAAGATAGGGAGTAAGGGAACATTGGGAGATTCAGAACGACAGACAGAGAAGAGAGTGACAGATGAGGGAGGATGTGGGGAAGGACACAGACAGGAGTAGGGAGGAGGAGAGGAGGCAGAGGGGAGGGCCGAAGGAGGAGCAGGAAGAGGAGAAAGAAGGAGGGATGGTGAAGTGAGCTGATGGTGGAGAAGAGTGCAATGAAGATGGGAGGAAGTGGGGAGAGTTGAGGAAGGAAGAGAACAAAGGGGTGAAGAGAGAAGGGAAAGCAGGAAAGGCACAGACAGATGACACAGACACAGAAATGTAACACTGTGGATGTGTGGTCCTCTCTCTCTCTCTCTCTCTCTCTCTCTCTCCCCTCTATCTTATTCTCTCTCTCTTCTGAGTTCATGAATTGATCGATACAGACCATTGGATTTTGTTTTGGTTTTGATTTCATGTGCGGTTAGGTATTTCTCCTTTTTCTTTTTGCCTGAGTTTTCAGACCTTTAGTGTGTTTCCTTCTGACCGGTAATACAAGGAACTCAAAGGTTAAGTCTTTCCATCATTCGCCTCTCTTTTTCTGCTGCGGAGAGAAAGTGAGGAGGAGAGATGAAGAGAAGGAGGGAGTGAGACTGGATTGGGAGTAGAGGGAAAGGAGAGGGGAGGAGAAAAGACAAGGAGAAATGGGGCGAGAAAAAGAGAGGAGGAAAGAGCAGAGAGGAGAGGAGAGAGGGAAGGCTTGAGCCTTCACATCCTCTTGGCCTCTGCGGGGCTAAAGTGTGTCTGACAGCAGGATGAAGGGGGTCATGTAGCAGCAGCCGTCTCCGAGGGTGACCCTCAACCCCCTGCTCCGCGCCAGTCTCCTGGTGTGTCACTCACTTCCAAACCCATTACGCGTCGCTCGCCTTCACCAGACACCCCGGTCTGCTGCCACCGGCACCGCCACCTCATGCAACACCCGAACGCACGACGCCACTACCCACCCGGAGCTGCCGCCGGGGGCATTCCGCTTACCCACGATGCACTGCACGGCCTGTCAACCGAGCGCGCGGCGGGCCGATTGGAGCCGACAGCGGGAGCAGGCTTGTCTGGTTTGCCGCGCCATGAAGATGAATGTTTCCATTATGGCCTTTCATTTGGCTGTGAATCCGCCTGAGCCTGGACAAACGGATTACACCTCAAGTCCGACAACCCCACACACATGTCCGGTTCAAAAACAACACACACACACACATATACACACACACACACCCTGTCTTCAGTGTACCATCATCGTCACTGTGTATAAAGCATTTCTGTCCAACTCCGACTTGCGATGCACTGCACTGCTTCCATCCAACGGGCATATTCCACAGACAGAGCTTGCAGTACAAAACACATTGGTATTCAGCAAGGGTTTGCAGTGAACGAAGCAATTAATTTTCTTGAATTATTCAGCCATTTAATAAAAATATTACGGTGCTGTGGAGGAGACAACAGTTTGTTTCATGGCAATTTCTAGCAATTTACATACAACCTTTAAACAGCATCTGTCCTGAACTTGCCTTGCCGAATAAAGCATTAAATGTGTTTCATATCTAAATGACTTGCACTAAAAGAGAGAAAGCTACTTTAGCGTTGTTATGCATTGACACAAGATAAATCCCTGTTTTCCATTAGTAGTCCCTCATTACTATGGAAAAATATGACTTCGCAGTCTGCATAGTAAGAACTTTTATGTTCTTTGAGTAAGTCAGCAAAGGTGTGTAGGGGGTAATTGGCTTTTTTGATATCTCGCCTTTGTAAGGGGAAGACTAATTAACTTCGTTCTTAAATTAGAGGCAGAATGTCACTCAGCGCAGAGCTGCTCACACTTTTAATTTATCGGTGACGATTTCTCTCCTTCTCATATCCAGTTGACCTTTTCGCACAATTCGACAAACCTGATTTGACTTACAAAGCCTTTAAATAATAGATTAAAAAGTGAAACAGAGAACAGGGAAAAACAAGAATATAAACGGTTTCATCTGTGAACTGGCCTACATCTGAGCGCTTCTGCGCAGAGGCCCCGCCTGAGGATTCACTCCAGCAATCAATTTTGTGCTAATAAGTGCAATGCCTGCTGAGCTCGCCTACTGCACATTAAGAGATGAAATACCAATGAGTCCTTAATAAACCTACTAGTGTGGACACTCACTCCAGCCCGGCTGGTTTGCCAGGGAGGGCATTCCTACTGGTATCAAAGACTCTGCCAGTTTACTAATGTGCCAATCTTTGCTAGTACAGTCGTACCAGTGCCAAAACCTATATCAGTGCATAGGCATAACGATAGCAATAATTCCATGAGATAGGTGAGGTCATCAGTCATTGAAAATGATCATTGTACAGTATATCTCAAAATATTGATCTGCATGGATATTTCTCTACAGGGCTAGCACTCTTTTAACAGAGTTTGTCTCTTGATCTGGACTCTGTCAGCAGCACTGTTAGCAGACTGCATCAACAAACAATCTCCACAGCAAAAAAATCCCATCAGCAGCTCATGCATCACACACACATTCAAAGTATGGATTTCAACTTGTTCTATTTGTACTTCCAATCTATGTCAGCCACAGGCTAATAAAAAGGCCAGTAGTAAAAAGGGCAGACATTCAAGGAGGAGGTCTCCATAGGAGTGCAGCTTAAGCTGGAGAAGAGACAGAAGAGGAGGCAGATGGGGAGGAGAAGAAACATGAGGCCCAGGAGAATGATGGAGAGGGGATGAACAAGAATGAAACAAGGATAGAGAACAGGGGATAGACAAAGATATTGCAGGAGGAGAGCAAGGAAATAGAGGGAGCGTGGATGGAGAGGAAGATGAGGGGAGGAAGGGAAGAGAGAACATGATGAGGAAGAAAAGGAAGGGAACATAGAGAAGAAGGGCACAACTAGAGTAGAGACATACTAACAACACATGAGGATATGGATGTAGTGTAGGGTGAGAGGAGAGAAGGGACTGAGAGAGAGGGAGGGAGAGAGAGAGAGAGAGAAGGAGAGAAAGAGAGGGAGAGAGAGAGAGAGTGGAAGTTGGAAGCGGAGAGGTGAAACTCACGGTCGACGAAGGAGGTGAAGAGCATGCGGAAGCGGCTGAGGCGGCTGTTGCGGTCAGCCCACATGCGCACCACGCCCACGCCCGTGCCCAGCATCACGTCGTTGGCCACCGTGCTGCAGAACTTTGCCTTGAGGTTTTCAATGGCGCTGCTGCCGTCGTACACCGCCACAAAGTTCTTCTTGCACTCGTTGGAGTGCTCCATCTGGTACTCCAGGAACCGTAGATAAATCTGGAAGATTGAAGACGGCAGCGGGCCATTTACATTTCCTGTCTCAGCAAATTAGCCATTTACTGTGAATAGAACATCATATTACTGTTGTAGATTTCTGGAGAAAACCTCATTTACAGAGTGCCCTATTAAGTAGGTTTTAATCAGACTCTTAATCAGTCTACTTTTTTCAGAATGTTGAATGAGTAACTAGTAAAAGAACATACATATTAGCCAATCCTTCCCAGAGGCAGTATAGGAATATTATTAACCATCTTTCACAACAGTAAATCCTAGTGCAACTCCTAGAGCCATTGTTGCTGAATAACACAGAGGGCCAGATGTATGTACATTTGCGAACGTAGCGTTATAAGCGCCATGGACACACCGCAGATTGTGAGCGCTGTCAGACCCAAGTTTCCGTCGTATTTATCAATCGTTCAATCCTTAGTGTAAACTGCGCCTTTCTCTGCCCTTCTCCGCCCATAAACGCAATTTACGAACGTCCACAACTGAATGGCAGCGCCTACAAGCGCAGTTGAATGAAGTTAACTGATGACAACATTAAAAAGAATCAAACGTTTAGCGATCATGAAATAATACCATACATGATAAGATGTCAACAAGCAGGGAGATAATGAAGATCAGTAGTTCTACTCAAACTACTTGTGCACGTAGGCTATGGAAGATTGGTCAAATCTAGCAAGTAGGAAAGTTTAAGTGAATGACGTGAAAGTGAAAGTAAGACATGCGAAAGGCCAACGAAAATTAAGGTTGCTTTTGGTAGTACAAATACTTTCGCCACAAAAACTGGTGTTCTAAATAGCGATTCTGTTGTCTTTGAAAGGTTCTCTTATTGACGCATTGAACTGCAATGTGGATTAACACCTGTTTTTACAAGGCGGAAGTATTTAGGCGCAGAATAACGTGCGCTTTCAGGAGCAGTCTTTGTACATACCGCGGAATACATAACTAGGCACTCTTTACTCTTCCCCTCCCATCTTTTTACGCTAAACTCCCACTTTCCCCTGGATCCTCCCATGAATGCATATGCATGACATGACAATCGCAATCTGCCACTTTCAGCTCCCGCGACAGGCAGTTTGCGCTTTTACATCATTGCGGCGTGTTTGTTCATACCTCGCAATGATTTTACACGCACATTGCGAAACAAATACGCCTGAAATGGGCGCAAAAGCGTTAGTACATCTGGCCCAGAGAGTATCTACAGATTATGACAAGACAGATTCATGGCTTAGGCATATTGCAGGTGTAAAATAATGGAATTGGAATTTGCAATGCAATAGGGTTCCCACTGCAGTGCAATCAGTCCCTATGCAAGCCTAACAAGTTCAGCTGCAGGTTTTTCTCGCTGTACCTGTTTAATTCTGCTGTCGCTAACAACACCACATCTCTCTCTTTTCTAAAAATAAAAGCTGCACCTCTCATGGGGGGCTATTTTAAGCCACGCGCCAGGAAACATGCTGAATTTGAAGAGTGGGTGACATGCGGCGTGTATAGGACTGCTGCAGCAGGCTGTGTGTGTGACAGTGTGTGTGTGTGTGTGTGTGTGTGTGTGTGTGTAATCCCTTAGACTACAGTGTATGGCTCGCTGGGCCCACTACCCTCACAACTTGTGCTGATTCAGCTGTTCAGCGGGTTGGCCGTCTCTGCTTCACTGCCCTAATACCTGCTGCTGTTGCACCACACCGTACCGGCCACAGCTAATTTCAGCCTCAAAGTTTCCTCAGTACACACACACACACCACACACGCACACACACACACACACACAGAGTTAGTAAGTGTGTGTGCATTAAAGTGTGTGAATCTGAGAGATGGGAGAGATGGAGAAAGACAGACATGGTGACAGACAGAGTGATGGAGAGAAAGAGAGGGATGAAGCGAGAGATAGGAAGAAAGCTGGAGAGAGATGGGGCAAAGAGAGTAAGTGCTCGGGCAAAAAAAGATCAGGAGGGGGGAGGACAGAGAGAGAGTGTGTGAAAGACAAAAAGATGTGTGAAAGAGAGTGTGATAGATATGAAAGACAGACAAACAGAAATGTGGCAAATGGGGAAGGAAAGGAGAGAGAGAAAGAGAAAAAGAGAAAGAAAGAGAGAGAGAGCGAAAGAGAGAGAAAGAGAGAGAGAGAGAGAAAGAGAGAGAGAATGAGGGCTGTGAGGCCAGAGGCCTGTGGATGCTGTCAGCTCTTAAAGGTGTCTCCAAACGCAGCTCTTTAAGAGGCCTGCATGAGAGCCCAGCATGACTGGCCATCTGAGGCTGGATATGCCTGCAGGTGAGAAGGTGGGAGCAGACGGCAGTCTCACCTTCGACTGGGGTGCGGCGCGGATGGTCCAGATGCAATCCAGATCCTCGTCCGTTTTAATTTTATCCTCATCCACCTGGCTGGAACGCACCACCCCGTCAGAGCCTCCGACCTCAAACTGGCAATCTAGAAAAGCAGGCGCGAGGGAGAGAGTGGTTTATGAGAAAGATTCAGTGGCAAACATTTCATTAAATATAGAACTTGTATGTTTATGTGTGTGTGTAGTATTAAAGAAAGAATACATATGTGTATGAAAACACCAGGTAGGTGACTGAGACAGAATGAAAAGTCAATATTGGCCACTAAAAGAAGCAACAAAAGTAAAATGAAAAAGGCTCTGAAGATTGCAAGATGAACATGAAACGAGGTAGAGACTTAAAAAAAATAATACACCGGAAAAATGATGGAGAGACATGGATAAAAGGAATGGCAGATAGCCCCAGCGAGAGCAGAAAGAGAGAGAGAGAGAGAGAGAGAGAGAGAGAGAGAGATAAATGAGGGGAGTGTGTGAAAGATAGATGGAAGTCACCCGTAGAGAACAGAGGACTCTGCAAATATGAGCGGACAGGGCGGTAAAATATTGAGAAGGCTCACCTGGAATGGGATTCAGCAGTCCGCCCACGTGCAAATGGAAATCTGGGTCTGCAATGATAATTCAGGCGGAGCATTAGTCACAATCCACACAAGGCGGGGGCCGGGGGGAACGCGAGCGAGACAGGCGATAAAATCCCATTAAAGGAGCGTTGGATATGGCGGCAGATTCACGCCGAAGATCGTCTGTTTGATCTGCCAGGGCTCGTTTAGCGTTTAGCGTCGGGCGACCTTTCTAAGCAGAGATGATATCTACAGCAAAAACAATGTGACTTCGGCAACAGACCTTGGTTTAGTGAGGTACAATTTAATTTAACAGCCTTCACTATGAAAAGTAACATGGTGGATATATCCAGACAGATTTCCTCCATCTGTCATAAGTTACCACATCCAAAAATGTTAATTTAGACATCAAAGAGTTTTCCCCTTTTTTGCTTGAATATATTGGATGATTCAATCATTTATTTTACAAAATCAAATTCAGACAAGCATTTACATCAGCAACCCCATAGCGTACATTATTTAGAGATCTGAATACTACATTAATGTCTGTTGCTGCAAGGAAGCCAGTCTCATACAGTATACATTCACACACAGAATGTGCTATTTGTGCGGCCTAGAAGCTATCTTCCAATGTTGCCTACCGGTATTTTATCTAGTCCCAAAACAAATTAGATGCTATATGAAACCCCTATGGGCTCTTCATTGGACATCTGAGTGTGACCTGTTCTAAAAGTTCCTCTGAGTGTGGACTGCCCTGACAGTTCATCTGAGTGTGACCTGTTTTAAACGTTCCTCGGAGTGTGGTCTGTTCTAAGGGTATCTTTGAGCATGGTCTGTTCTAAGGGTATCTCTGAGTGTGGTCTATTTTGTATGGTCCACTCTACTAGGACAGCATAAAGTGACTAGTGTCATTTTGTGGGTGCAGATTAGCAATTTTACTAGATCCAGTTTCAAAGAAAAAAATCCTTATGAGAGACTGAATGGGGTTTTGAAAACTTCCAAAGTTAAATAACTGCTTCACTTCTGTTAAATCAAACACATATATTTTGATGAAGGTGGACTAAATGTTACATGTCAACAACTTTAGAATCAGATGCATCAAAGCAAACATACAAAGATGTCTCTGGTGGGGTTTTCAGTTTTGTAGTCCACATCACCTGAAGTACGTATTGAATATATTACATCTTTGGTCTACCTGATAGAGGGAATATGTAAGTGAATGTGTTTGATATAAGCTGGTATTGACCATTTATAAGATAAAACAGCGTAAACAAATAAAAAAAAAAACCCTGAGGTTATCGGTGCAAAGTAGTGCATATTTCATCCATCTTACCTGCTAGCATGGTAACACACATGACTGAGTGTGTATGGTAGTGGGGCTACTAGAGGGTAACTTCATTAGGGGTAGCCGTGGCCTACTGTTTAGCGCTTTGGACTTGTAACCGGAGGGTTGCCGGTTCGAACCCCGACCAGTAGGAACGGCTGAAGTGCCCTTGAGCAAGGCACCTAACCCCTTACTGCTCCCAAACATACTGTTGTTGTTGCAGGCAGCTCACTTTGCCGGCATTAGTGTGTGCTTCACCTCACTGTGTGTGCTGAGTGTATTTCACTGGAGTCATGCATATCGCGGGATAATAGCAGTCTGGGTGTAAAGTCCTTATGTGGGACTAGTAGCAGTGTTGCCTATAAGACTAGTAGCAGTATTGCCTGCATCCTGCATAAAAAAAACTAGTAGCAGTCTTGCCTGTGTTCTTATCGTGAACTAGTAGCAGTCCTGCCTGTGTTCTCATCCATCTAGTAGCAGTCTGCTAGCATGACTAGTAGCAGTCCTGCCTGTGTTCTCATCCAGCGGACTAGTAGCAGTCTTGCCTGTGTTCTTATCGTGAACTAGTAGCAGTCCTGCCTGTGTTCTCATCCAGCGGACTAGTAGCAGTCTTGCCTGTGTTCTTATCGTGAACTAGTAGCAGTCCTGCCTGTGTTCTCATCCAGCGGACTAGTAGCAGTCTTGCCTGTGTTCTTATCGTGAACTAGTAGCAGTCCTGCCTGTGTTCTCATCCAGCGGACTAGTAGCAGTCTTGCCTGTGTTCTTATCGTGAACTAGTAGCAGTCCTGCCTGTGTTCTCATCCAGCGGACTAGTAGCAGTCTTGCCTGTGTTCTTATCGTGAACTAGTAGCAGTCCTGCCTGTGTTCTCATCCAGCGGACTAGTAGCAGTCTTGCCTGTGTTCTTATCGTGAACTAGTAGCAGTCCTGCCTGTGTTCTCATCCAGCGGACTAGTAGCAGTCTTGCCTGTGTTCTTATCGTGAACTAGTAGCAGTCCTGCCTGTGTTCTCATCCAGCGGACTAGTAGCAGTCTTGCCTGTGTTCTTATCGTGAACTAGTAGCAGTCCTGCCTGTGTTCTCATCCAGCGGACTAGTAGCAGTCTTGCCTGTGTTCTTATCGTGAACTAGTAGCAGTCCTGCCTGTGTTCTCATCCAGCGGACTAGTAGCAGTCTTGCCTGTGTTCTTATCGTGAACTAGTAGCAGTCCTGCCTGTGTTCTCATCCAGCGGACTAGTAGCAGTCTTGCCTGTGTTCTTATCGTGAACTAGTAGCAGTCCTGCCTGTGTTCTCATCCAGCGGACTAGTAGCAGTCTTGCCTGTGTTCTTATCGTGAACTAGTAGCAGTCCTGCCTGTGTTCTCATCCAGCGGACTAGTAGCAGTCTTGCCTGTGTTCTTATCGTGAACTAGTAGCAGTCCTGCCTGTGTTCTCATCCAGCGGACTAGTAGCAGTCTTGCCTGTGTTCTTATCGTGAACTAGTAGCAGTCCTGCCTGCCTGTTGTTACAGGCAGCTCACTGCGCCCGGCATTAGTGTGTGCTTCACCTCACTGTGTGCTGATGCTTCTGGAGTCATGCATATCTTTGAGGACTAATAGCAGGTCCCTGCCTGTGTCCTTATACGGGGACTAGTAGCAGTGTTGCCTGCGGACTAGTAGCAGTATTGCCTGCATCCTGCATACGCGGACTAGTAGCAGTCTTGCCTGTGTTCTTATACGTGAACTAGTAGCAGTCCTGCCTGTGTTCTCATCCGCGGACTAGTAGCAGTCGTATATACTTAGCTCACCTGCGATGAAGGTGTATTGGACGCGGAACCCTAGGCCTTCGAGTTCCTCGTCACTGGTGAACTTGATCCACATGAAACGTCCAGTAGAGGTGACTACGCCTGGGCTCTTGGGGCCGCAGAAGCGGTCGATGAGTGGGGAGAAGCCAAAGGGGCCGTCCCGCACCTCTATATGGTCGAAGCGGCATTCAAACGATGGCTCGATGTAGTAGGTCTTATCGAAGGTCAGCTGGATTCTCTGGCGAGGGAGCGCTGAGAGAGACAGAGAAAATAGAGAGAACACACCTTTATTAAAACAATATCGGGTACTTAAATAAAACCATCCGCAATTGTTACAGCCTCAAAACCCTACAAACCACAATTCAGCAGAGAGAGAGAGAGAGAGACAGAGAGGAGAGAGAGAGAGATAGAGAGTAGAGAGAAAAAGAGAGAGGAAAGAGAGAGAGAATTGAAATGGAGAGGAGAACATGACTTTTTTATCGAATTAGAGACATAGGATCTTTATTCTGACACAGATGTCTTAACATGATAAGTCCTTTACACCACACACATCAACTCGAATTTGTGCAAAAAATCTGTGCGCAAGGGTTGACCATAAAAAAAAATGGACAGAAGAGTATTAGAGAGAAGGCCAAAAGGTAAATATAAAACAAAACACCAAAGAAAAAATAAAAGAGGATATGGAATGGAATGGGATAAGAATAGAGGGGGAAAGCAATGAGAGTTATTTGTGGACACAGCTGGACTAAGCACTCATATTGCTACTCTACTTAAAACAATTCAGTTGTTCCATCACAGACATGTGGAGTATTCGCTTAGCCAAAGGAGAAACACAGTCCAGCCAAAACAAACACACACACATACACAGACACACACACACACAGACACACACACACACACAAACTCATAAACACATATACACATGCACGCATGCGCACACCCACCCACCCACACACACACACACACACACACACACACACACACACACATAAAATACTGCTTAAGTCCCCACTCTTTCTCCCACTGAGGGAATTATATTCTACACAGGCACATCCTTCAGAACCCCGTGGGGATGCGCTAGCCCCTCTCTGAGAGGCTCCAACAGCCGCCGGCTCATTTTAGCTATGAGCTAGCCCAACCATAACAAGCACAATCCTAGTCTGGAGCAGAGTAGAAACTACGCAGTGGAAATAATTAACATGATATCTGATGTGTCACAACACATAAAGGACACCCATGTGAGCACTGAGGTTGACCTGTAGATGAGGTTGAAATTGGCCCAGTCCAGCAGAGGAATAATGTGAGGACACTTAGGACAGACACATACGCGCTCCTATGTGTGTGTGTGTGTGTGTGTGTGTGTGTGTGAGTGTGTGTACATGTGCGTGTGTGCGTGTGATGTGTGTGTGTGTGTGTGTGTGTGTGTGTGTGTGCATGCTTGCATATTTGTGTGTCTTGCATGTGTGCATTCATGTAATTGTGTGTGCATGCATATCCGTGTGTGTGTGTGTGTGTGTGTGTGTGCATTATTATTATTCGTGTGTAGCTGCATGTGTATTCATGTTCGTATGCAATATGCACAGGCACTTTATGCACACATACATGAACACACACACACACACACACACACACACAGATATGCATGCACACACACACATTGTCTATGGGCAATTCCACGGAAAATTTATTTTTTTATGTCACATCCATAACGCCAGTGAAATGCCTTGGCATTTGTATGATGTGAATGATAACATTCATTTTTTGTGCATTTTTTCTCATGTACATTCTTCAGCCAAAAATAGCAAATGCTCAAATTTCATGTAATCATTCACATCATACCATACCATCACATTTTATTGCCGTTATGGATGTTACAAAAAACGTAATTTTCCATGGAATTGCCCCTATGACATAACTCTCTCTGTTCAAGCAAGATCAAGCAGGCGATGTCACTGTGCTGGACATGGCGCAGTGGACCAGAGACATGCTGCTGGAATTAATTCCACATCCTAAAACACAGACAAAAACATGGAAGTCACTGTGCACTGGGACTGACAACACTGGGTCTAATGCACCTCATCTCGTACCAACAAATCAATAAAAAAAACAACAGCAAGTGATCGCATAATGATGAAAATCACATAAGGGGCTCTAACTTCACTGACGGTATGTGGCCTTCGTTACACAAAGTCCGCCGTGCATGAATTAAATCCATTGACACCTTGGGAAAACCATTTAGCTGATTTCACAACATGAGTGAGATTCTAAGTGCAGGTATGGGTGCTTCAGTTCAAGGCTGAGGTGTGTCCATGCGCAGATGTGGAAGTTCCCCATGGACACTTTCTTCTAAGCATATTGCATCATTGCAGATTTAATTATTGTGATTAGCTGATAAAGGATGACTTCATTGCCACATTCACTGAAACACATTTATGGTCTGTTTGGTGTCAATGAAGTTAGCAAATATAGGAATCCCTGCCTATTCTCGCCACAAGCTAGCTGAGACAGACAGCTGCTTCGCACTGCTTGTCAAACTGCTTGTTGCACATTCAAACTAGGGCCCATGTTGTCAATGAGTCTCAGTGGCGTGAAGTGTAAGATGGATACAATTACAACCCCCTCTTCCCCTCCTACCAGGAAGTGCAAGGCTAATAATTAGAACACACTGAATCTCTTGAAAACATCCTATGCGAGCTTTTTACCTTTACAAGTCATTTTGATGGTAAACTAACTTGTAATTGGCAATGGTGTGCGTTCCACAGACGTCCCGTACCAATCTACAAAGAATTTTTGCGCTCCCTGATTACCTGTACGATTCTTTTCCATCATTTCCCCACCATAATGCATTCCCAGTGCATTAAGGGAACATACTGTACAGTGCATATAAAAAATATTCACCCCCTTGGATATTTCCACTTTTACTGCTTTTAGGGTGAAGGGGGTGAACACTTTTTCTAGGCACTGTATAGGCAGGCAGAGCAGCATGTGTTTGTAATAGCCCTAGACCACACTGGGCTGAGCAGACACAGAACTAAATGGAAATTCTGCACTGGCTGTTAATCTCCATTAAAGCAAACATAGCTCAGAAACAACAGACACACACATACTGTAAACACACACAGACACACGCATGCACACACACAAACACACACACACATATAAACACACACAGACACACGCACACACACACACACACACACACACACACACACACACAAACTGGAGTATATTATACAAATTCTCTTATACATTGGGCATATATGACGATGCACGATCACAACAGCAGCACTTCCCCAGTGCTGCATCTCCCATGTCTGATGAGTATCGAGCACACCTGACCCCTGAGACTTGTCGAGCCATTATCAGACTCCAGTGGACTTATGGATCAGCGACGAGACACAACCCCCGCCATCAACATAACACACCACTGAGAGAGAGAGGATAATGGCTCATTTAACGGCCTCTTCAGGTTTACATAAAACGAGTCCCTAGAGTACAGACACCTCTTGCCTGTGGCCTCTAAACGCACATCAGTCCCTGCCAAAGAGAGGCAACATCGCCCCCAGCTGTGGCGCAACTGGCTGGGGCACCTGCACTGTACGCCGGCGACCCGGGTTTGATTCCTGGCCCCTGGTCCTTTCCGGATACCTCCCGACTCTCTCTCCCACTCGCTTCCTGTCATTCTCCACTGTCCTATCAAATTAAAGGCATAAAAGCCCAAAAAGATATACTTTTAAAAAAAAAAGAGAGGCAACATGTGTTCGCTGTGCTCTTCCAGTCAGTGTGCCCAGAGTGGCTGGCTTTGGGTGCAGTTCAGCTAAGTGACTTGACTTACCCTGCTCTTTTATGCAGAAGTGCAGACACATCTTTTTGTGCCTAATCGCTCTCATAGCTTGTTTGGCTTATCAGGAAAATGCATGGCAAAGCCCTTTGCGTAAAAGGTGCTTACTGTTAAGAGTTGCGTTGGGGAAAAAAAATGCAGCCAGTCGACAACAATTATGCCCAGAAACCAGCTTTCAGATGATTGATTCTCCCACTGAGAATGCCAGTTTGGCCTACATTGTGGTGATGTGTCGCCCCAGAGTCTAAAATGCCCTGCTGGTGACTTCCCAGGATCCTCTTTCCTGGAACTGCTGTGTTGTAAATAGCTATAATCAAAAGGAGGGAAAATAAGACATCTGCTAAATGACATCCATCCAGGAATGGAAAATGGCAGCTACAATAAAATGAGTGTGTTACTTCAGCTCCACTGCCTTGCCACCTATGGTGAACTCATTCCACTTCATCCGTTTGTGGTATGCAAAGATATGCCTGTGGGCTATCTCTCTACTCTCTAATGCGTGAGGAGGAGGAGGAGGAGGAAGATGATGTGTGCATCTGTCACGAACAGGAGATATATGATTAAATACAGTACATCTGTAATTTGCCGTGTCTGCTCAAGCAGCACATAAGTGACATCTGAAGAATAAATAAGCGACAGGAAGATGATGGAGACTATCACAACACCTGTTCACTCCTGTAATCTTCCATGTGCTTCTGACAAACACTGTGCCATTACACGCTATTAACTAACAGACATAAATTACTACATGTGTATAGGATAATTGCTCACTGTGGTGCAGAGCTGAAATATCAAGCTTGAACCATCATTCATGAGGAACCGTCATCATCCTTACCCTCCAGAATGTAGACGCATTCCTTGTTCGGCGGGTATGTCTCAGGGTAGTTCGGAGAGGTGAAGAGGCCTCCGTTGATATTGCGTGTCCACAACCCGCACTGCTCTGTGTTGGGGGGCGGGTCACCATCGTTGTGGTGTGTCTCTGGAGGAGAGAAGAGGAGGGCCGTTTGCCAGGGAACATGAATAATGGGCACAAAACAGAGCACAATGCATACACGCTAAAGGATAATGAGACACATTTGTCTTAGTAGAGCTAGATATTCATGATTCATGAGTCATGATTAGGACAGTCGCCACATGTAATAATGCATAATAGAAGCAGCACGTTTACAGAGGATGCCTCTCAAACCCACTCAACAGATTTGTTGTTGTTATGGACTCTACACTTATACTGTAGTCAGTGGCAGAGAAATGGATGAGCTTACCTTGAGATCTTTGCGCCAGTCCAAATCCCTCTTCTATAAGAATAAGGAAAATCCAGGCTGGAAGAGAGGTATGCATGCAAAGTTTAGAGTGAGCTCTATTACTACAGTAGATCCCTAGGATGTGAAATCTCAAGTTTTGACGAGAGAAGGACAACATTCTATCAAATGTAATGACATAACTGTGTCTTGTGTATGTGCAATACACTCATGGCCTGTGTAACTGAATGTCAGACAAATTCAGTCTGTTCCAAATGCATGCCTAAATGGAGTTGTACACCTCAGAATGCCCACGGATAGGCATATTCATTATGCGTAGGCTATTCAACCAGATGCAGCCTCGATGCCGTGGGAGACTACTGATCATAGTCGAGCACTCTGATAGCGTCTCGGCCCTCCGCCAGCGGGCACTGAGGATACCGTTGTAATGACATCAATTGCTCTGAAATAATCGCATCACGTAGAGCGTAGCGCACGGCGGACGGCTTTGGCCATGCTGGCCGGCACAACAGATCAATTGTAACGCTAGTCTAGACTTCCCCGTTTACTCTCTCCTCCACCCAAAAGCAAGGGGCTGTAAACACAACCTCTCTGCGTGATCTCTCAGCGTCTACAGCCATCAACCATGATTTATGTCCCTCGATAAACAACACAAAAACGATGACGTTTTAAAAACCTTGGAGCGTCACTTTAATGTTAAGGCCCCTTGCATCCGTAGGCGTCAAGGAGCTCCGAAACTACTGATCTTCCATTTGGGGCCATCCTCGCGGATTTTCCTCTACCGTAACAAGTGTCCTGTCGGAATGTATGCTCTTTTATCTTCTAAGATGATAAATCCCATGGTTGTATTTTGCGCATCAAGTAGCCTATAGCATTTTTCTTTCCACTTTGCTTTTTGTCCCGTCTGATAGACAGTGATGGAACCCTTCACGTTTAGAAATAAGCTAAAGGGGTAAGTAGACATACTTTGCCATTGCACACTTTTACTGCAATTTTATGCTACTTGATGAATTGTTTTCAAAATCAAAAGCAGTGTTTCAAAGGGTCATCTGAGTCCAATGAGCACCTGGAAATACCATCACGGCAGGGCCTGAACACATTGCTGTGCGGGGCGGGTTGAATGTATTGCACTCTCCTAGACCTGTCTGTAAGAAAACAAATTCTACATAATGCTGCTCTTAACTGTGGTGACAGTGATACAACAAATAGGGCAGCATCTTGTGTTACCCTACCGAAGAAGAAAGCTTGCCAACAGCCACCTTCCGCAACTCCGTTCCTAGAGCTGTCCACGCTGATAAGCCGATGCTGGCGTGGCTGCGTAAAGGAGGTAGTGGGCTTCAGTGTTCATATCTGTCTTAACAGGGGGACTGCGAGTGGCGCTGACAGACTGCATAATGAAACACACACACACGAAGAGTAGTCGGCTAAACCAAAATTGGGGGCAATTTTAGGCAGCTTGGAGTGTAGACCCACGGTTCTGGCTTAAAAATGAGGACAAGCAAACGTATGAGGACAAGCAAACAACGGGTCAGAGTGGCAACGAGAGATTCCCCTGAGGACTGCCCTACGCAGTAGCCGATATTGCTGCCCTGAGAATACACTAAAAGGAGCCGTCCATTAAAGCGGTAATACATCGGCCGCAAGAGCGCACTGCCTGGACCCTGTCAAATTTCGATAGATTCCCTGTAGAGTGAAGCTCCAGAGGTGGAAAAAACAGCCACAGAGGCGATGATCAAACACATTTCGAAGAGATCAATTTGTCACCTCTGCTCTCCTAATGTCAGTGCCATGCCACTATAATGAAAACGCTGGCCATACAAAGGATGGTCTATCATTTGGGCATAAGGGACACGGGTCACATGAAGCTTGTAGTGATAGTTGATGACAAGCGGAAATCTTTATGCAGTTGCAGTATGCAAAATCTATTTAGATCGATATTTCCAATGCAGAAGCGCAAATAGCCTACTTAAAGATTTCCCAAGGGTGCTTAACACTGATTGCATGGCAAACCCCCCATGGGTGGTCTTCCATGAGATGGTTCGTGAATTATACATTTGCATTAGACTAATTACTTTTAACCTCCTACATAATTCATGTCGGTTTTTGCAGTAAGTAAATGTTCAGCATTGTTTTGCCGTTTTAAAAACAAAAGGCATCGTGGAAAAGCTTACATTTCTAAACGCGGAGTTTAGTGGAAAAGGCGCTTTAACAACAGGAGGAATGTTTTTGCACGAAATAGCCTATAAAATATAAAACACGACCAAATCACACGTGGACTTCGGTGATATTTGGCTGATACGCCCACATTGAAAATCGTACCATTTACACGCTATCAAAGAAGCTTTGGAAAGGAAGTGTTTGGAATAACTAGTGTAAAACCCAGAAACACAACTGGTTATCTGTTTGCCTGCGCAGTAAGTTTAGTTGATATGGCTCCAAAGCACAATTGAGTATTTGCGTTCTTAGGCTATGTCAAAACATGTTTTGTTGCAATCAGAGCTTCACAGCTTCAGCATCGCCTAAAATGACAGGACTGCTGCACGTCGAAGGTGTCTTTGTAAATGGAACGACAGAATGGCAGCCGGTGAATAATAGCCAAGATAAACACACTTAACTTGTAACCCTTTCCACATTTGCATTTACCTGTCTCCCTCACGATGCATGACGTTCAGAATGAGGAAATTGTCATTACTCTGAACGCTATGCATTCCGCATATGCAAAGACGTAGACTACTTGGTAAATGAAACTGGGACCGGTCGCCCCGGTGCCGAAAGCTCGGAACTGTCCCTTCAGCACCACGCGCCCAGATCTTGCGGTCAAGTTACTACATGGAACGTTTTTTAAGGAAGCGGAGTACAAACGTGACCGCGGTCCAATCCACGTCGTAAAACAGAAGCATCGACTCCAATTGAGTCTGCAAAATTATCAAAAGTAGATATGTCTATAGAATAAAATAGTCATTTTGTTGAATGTAGCATAGCTTGTTAGTAGTGGAATACAACATTTGCTCTGCTGCTTAAAGTACAAACGCACTAAATGTCTCATACATTTATAAAGGAATAGAGAATTAAAATAAAGGCACACCTGTAGGTGGCGACGTAACACACACTTTTCTTAACTTGCTGGAGAGCAAGTTGGCGCGATTAAAAGAAAATGTAACAAAAGGCCTGTTATTTTTTCGACACCGCCCGGAGACTTGACTTAATGTAGTAAATTCCAATTAAAACTAAAGGCCGATTGAGTCCAAGGCGGTTTCAAGAGGCAATTTTAACCAGTCCCAAACATAATAGAAAACTCACCCCTGTACATTTCCTTTCCCGGTGTGTTAGTCAGTATGTTCACCTTCCTGAGATAGCCTATGTCGAGATCTACCTCTCCATGTTATGGATCATCCAGCACGGAGATACGATCTTTACAACATCCAACTTTTCTTCGATTGCCTTAATCCCATAGTTTACGCAGAACAACAGCCACTCTTCATGTCCTTCCCGACAAACAAGTGCCTTCAGAAACGCGCAAAACGCCGTTGTTTTTAATCCCATCTAGAGAGGAGCGGTGTTGTATACATCCCAATGCAACATCTCTTGTTCGATATGTCAGGGTAGCCCACTGAGACATATACGGTGGGGGAGCGCGGCAGAGAGGAGCAGTCGACGGCTGAACTGAAGTGATGGCACTAAACGAAGCTCATTTAAGCTGTGGGCGATGGTTGCTTGAATGAGCAGCTTGTACGCATGTACCTTCAAACCGCGACTGCGATTCCCTGGGTTGGCTCTATCGCCTCTCTCTTTCTGTCTGTCGTTCCACAAGCCTTTTTTTCTACTTGCACGTATGTATGAGCACGTATGTATGTAAAATTCCCTTAACCTTTACATGCGTCAGAATCTGTATGCAAGCCAAATAGCTCGACAGTCAAAACAGCTCACACCTGTTCATCTACATTATGAGAAGAAAAAGAATCCAGATGAATATTTGCCTCGACATAAGATCGTTTTAGGAGTGCGAAATCGTTCATGTTTGAGTGCGCTCTATGCTGTCGTGGGTGCAGGAAACAGGATACAGTTTAATCAGATATACATATGTTCACTTGATTAGGGTGTGGTTTTCACTTATGAACTGGCAGATGCAAGCATGTGGTAGACAAAAAGCAAGAAAATACAAAAACAAATGTGTTTTACATGCCTGTATAAATGGACTCCTCTCAGTTGAATACACAGAACTGCAGACACCAGGGAGGAAATCGGCAAGACCTCATCATCAGCAAAGCAGTTTTATTTTCAGCATAATAACCCATCCAACATAACACTACTACAACTATGAAATTAAAGTTACACAACATGACAGCTTCTGATGCAGTACCCTCAAAATAAATAAAAACACACACATTTATTCATTAGTACAAAAAAGTGCAAATCACAAGAAAGAAACAATGAAAACAGTTAAAAGGCAGTCAGTGTAAATTTTTACAATTGATGACCAAGCCTTGTAAAAGAGTCCATTTGGCTTCTCTCAAGACATTACATACATGAGATATTGCATTACTTCAATGAACAGTGTAGACTACAGTAGTTTCAAAAACATCAATCCTAAATCAAGCAGAGCCTTGATTACTCAACCTCCATTTCAACTGTACATTTTTAACATATGTACATTTCTAGACTTGCATTCAATGTGATGAAACATCAAAAGTCTGAATGACAACGGAACAGCAAAGTGAACAACACACGGATACTGTATGGATTAACATTCAAGTTCACTGGATGGCTGGCTGCAACACACACCGACACGCGCACACACACACCAATAAGGATGAGAGTCAGTGTACTCAAGCTCAGCTCGGGAAGAGAGATCAGGCCCATGGACTGGGGGAATGGTGTTACCGGGAACCAAACGAGGAATGAAAAGATAAAAGAGCAATAAAAGTGATGGGGGTGCAATGTGCCTGTGCATCTCTCTCTCTCTCTCTCTCTCTCTCTCTCTCTCTCTACTCACACAGATGAAAGAGGGGTCTGCCTCAGGGGCCAAGGACATGCAGGTTTACTCTTCTTCCAGACACAAGCAGCAGCTGGTTGAGCTGTATAGAGGGCTCCTCAGTAGCCAGGTGGGATGGGGAAGTCTTTAGTTAAATGGTGCTGGTGGGAGCGTCAGGGTCACTGAACCATCTGTATCCCTGTTATATCCACCTGTACACCTCCAAGCTGTTGAAAGCACAGCAGTTGGAACCCAAGGCTTTACCATGACGTAGAAGAACCAGAGGTGATCACATGGGGATGGCTCAAAAACAAACAAAGAAACAAACAAAAACAGACAAAGCACTACAGTAGCTCCCCATTGTTTGTGGGCAAAATATGGAAAGTACAAAAACATGGACTCATGCACTCAAAATAAACAAATAAAACAAATTAAATTAAATCAGTAGCAGAGAAACCTATGTTCCAGTGACACTGACTACATGCTAATGCAGTATTGTCCATCTTAGACTGAAATTCCATATTGAAGACATTTAATGGTCATGCATGCTGTTTGCATCTGCTGGGAATGTTGTGTGGAGAGAGAAAGAGAGAGAGAGAGAGAGATAGAGAGAGGGAGAGAGAGAGAGAGGGGTATTGGCACCTTACACCACCTGGTTTGATGAAATCACCAGATTCCAGGCCCCTGAAATGCCTTGCGCTTGTGGTTAAAAGTAACGCTTTCCCTATCTTCTGTCAACAGAGAGGTCTGCACATTTAATGCTATGCAGATCTTGTCAAATCACATCTTAAAAATTTGAAGCATTAAAAATAAAACCATTATGTGCCTGAATGATGTGCCATTTTTCATCATTTACTCTAAGTCTAATTGGAGCCAAATAAATAAACATGTAAGTAATCTGCCCAATGGGACACAGCAGAGAAGGGAGTGATTTGCATATCCCCCATGATGCTCTTCTTCAGCCAGTGCCTCACATGGCGTCGAAATGGAAACGGTGTGCCTCTTGCCTCTTCTCCCGGTCATCTGCTTTCTAAAACACACAATGAGATGACAAATTGATCAGAAATAAATAGACAGACAAAATACAGAAAGAAAGACGCAAACACATAAACACATGTACATACATGTGACCATAAACACAGACAAACACAAAACATGAATACAGAGATACAGTATGTAGAGAGCGAGAGAGAGAGAAAGAGAGGTAGAAAGACACATTGAAAGAAAGAGATAGAGGGTGTTTGATGTTATTCTTGTCAGACCTACTCAAACTCAAATCCTCTTTCTGTACAATATTGTGCCAGGCAGTAAGTTTGTGGAATTGTCTAGAAAGTCTGTGCATACAGTAAGTCAGATATCAGAGTGCATATATGATGCTGTCTGTAAGTACAGTTTATGTGTGTGTCATCCAAACGTATTTGTGTATGTGTATGTGTGTATTGTGAGTGTGTAACAACATGTGTAACAACTGTCCTCCATCACACAGCGTTCTAAAATGGGGAAGTGAGTCACACTCAGATCCTCAGATCATCTCTGTAAAGGGCTCATGAACAGCCTTTATCTCATCCCATCATTCCATCACTCCATTTCTCATCCCTCTATCCCTCCGTCTCTCTCGCTCTCCCCCTCTGGATTTCTGTCGTTCAATCTGAAAGGGTCACACAGAAATATTTTTAGCCTTGTGTGTGCTCCTCTTCCTGGAAACACCATAAAAGCACCCATTTGACGGACACACATCCTCAAATATAAAAAATAATAATAATAATAATAATAATAATAATACTAATAATGAGGGGGCTAGGATGTAGCAGAGTCACCCATGAAGTAATAACGCGCTTCTGAAACCAC
>NC_063202.1:18851604-18864104 GCF_017589495.1 Alosa alosa
AAGATCTAGCCAGTATCTTTTCATGGACAGCAAGAGTCCGCTTCGTTCGTTGTTTTAAAAAGGCTACGTTGTTTGTTGCTGCTACCCACGTTATCTCCAGTGGTGACTGTTTAACTTACACAGATGCGCACACACAAGAATGAGCGCTCACACCACTACCCCCTAATGCTATGCCTCTTTATTTGATAACCAGTAATCGCCTCGTCGAGAAGGCCCTAACCCTGCAGATCATAGACAGAGAACGCATAGGCCTACTGTATGCTTTGGGTAAAGAACACTTTGCATGTCCAGTGTACACGGAGAATGACAGTGTCTTGGAGCGGCCACACCCCCCGCAACTCCACTTCCAATGTCACTGATTCCGACAGATATGCCCGACACTTCTGCTTTTTATCTGGTGGTGGTGGAGTTGACCGGACATCTGAGGCTTCAGACGTTACCAATTTATCATCATCTATCGCGTCTGGCCTCTGAAAAAACTTTTAAGGCTAGTCTGCCTGGGCCTGGCCATGTTTGAACCGCCTCACTCATTTGTTCGTTATTTTAACATGGAGGTTTTAAGCGTGCGTCCTATTTGAAATGCAGCATAGGCTATGCATGTTGTTTAATAGGTTACTTTTCAAACGGTAGAGCCTGTTCATTTAAAAACATGGAGGGACGTATAATATAGGCTTATTCTCAAATTCAGATTGTGTTAGGGGACGGGATTATTAGCCAATTTCAATCGGACAATTTGACCGGAGAGATTTAATTTTGTCGGACATTATTTTTTTTTTCCGGCCAATGTCCGGTAATTACCGGACAACGGAAACCCTGGTGTGTGTGTGTTTGTGTATGTGTGTGTGTGTGTGTATGTGTGTGACAGAGAGAGTCTGTGTCTCTGTGTGTGTCTGTGTGTATGTGCATGTGTGTGCATGTGTGTGTGCGTGTGTGTGTGTGTGTGTGTATGTGTGTGTGTGAGAGAGAGTCTGTGTCTCTGTGTGTGTCTGTTTGTGTGTCTGTGTGTATGTGCATGTGTGTGCATGTGTGTGTGTGTGTGTGTGTATGCCTGTGTGTGCATGTGTGTTTGTGTGTGAAAGCTTAGCAAGCCTAGAGGGAGTGCAGTATGACGGGGGACTCACTGTGGATGACTGTGTATTCTGACTGTCATACCAATGAGCCTGTGGGCTAGTGGGTGGTGTGGTCAGCGAGCGTGACTCCCACTCCGAGGACCAGCTTTAAGGCCAGGTGGGGTGGCTGACCTATCTAAGAACTACACACCGTAGCTTACATACAAATGAACAGAGTAAACATCTTTTGCACATGCATGGTCAGCAACTTAATAGTACCGCTCATATAACCCAAATCAAGTAGCTTCACACAGACACACTCTCACATTCACGCACACTCCCACACACACACACACACACACACACACACACACACACACACAGTCAGAGCACACACACGCACACACACAGTCAGAAAACGCATCACACAGATACCCTCCCTGGAGGGCACGTTGACAGGGATAATGAACAGCAGATCTGATGCGCTGAAAGGACAGAAAAAAGCAATTAGAGGTGCTGTGCATGCATGTGTATGTGTGTGTGTGTGTGTGTGTGTGTGTGTGTGTGTGTGTGTGTGTGTGTGTGTCTGTGTGTGTCTGTGTGTGTCTGTGTGTGTCTGTGTGTGTCTGTGTGTGTGTGCTTCTGAGAGAGAAAGTGTGTGCAATATTTCATGTAGAGAGGGGGGTGGTGGGGCACAGGGAGGAGCTCAACCCATCTGCTGTACTCCAGCCTACAGCCACTGAGGACCACAACTCACACTGACACACACACATGCACACACACACACGTACAAACACACACGTGTACACACACACACACACACACACAGAAAGAATGTGCAGAAAGAATGGACACAGGAAAAGTTTCGCCGAGGTCTCTAAAGCTTTGAACACACCAAGCATGCACACCAAGCATGAGGCACAGCATGACAAAAAGAGGAAGAGAGATGGAGAACGGAAGAGGCAGATAAGGAGAGAGAGAGAGAGAGAGAGAGAGGGAGGCACATAAGGGAAGTTGGAAGCAGCTGGGAACTCGGAGGCAGACAAACGGAGAGGAGGAGGAAGATGGGCAAGAGGAAGATGAAAGATGGACAGCAGGGACGAGAGAAGAGAAGGAAGGGGGGAATAAAAAGCCAGGAGTAGAGGAGTGAGAGAAAAAAAAAATGGAGTTCTGCGGCAAAGTACATGAGGGATAAGGAGATGAAAATGAATCCATGGAGAGCCCGGAGACAATCCAAGGGCAGAGAAAGTGAGAGAATGTGATTAAATGAGAAAGAGGGTGAGAGAGAGATAGAGAAAGAAATGAAGAGAGAGAGAGAGAGAGAGAGAGAGAGAGAGAGAGAGAGAAAGAAATGAAGAGAAAGGGAGAGGGAGAGAGAGAGAGAGAGAGAGAGAGAGAGAGAGAGAGAGAGAGAGAGAGAGAGAGAGGGAGAGAGAGAGAGAGAAACATGATTGAATGACATTCTAGCAGTCTTACCTTCTCTTGCCAATGCAGGATTCCTATGATGACCAGGATGAAGACACACACCCCGATGAGAGCGATAGCCGTCAGCAACACTATATTACTGGGGGTCAGGTACAACTTAGCACTCCAGCTGTAAGAGTGAGAAAGAGCGAGAGAAAGAGAATACAATCAGAAAATGAAGAGATAATGGCACGATTGAAATCCACTTCAGAACAGACACATGATAATGACAACTGACATGGTTTCCTCGGCCTTAATCATATACTGTACATTTCTAATGAAGCATCATGACACCTGACATTTCCGTCTTTCCTCTACTTGGGAAACCTCAGGACCAAAGACACAAGAGTACTAATTAAATCAGCCGAGGCATCCACTAGGAACGCCCGTATGGCTGGGAGGAATAGGCTTCTACTGAACCCCACAGAGAAATGTGACATTATAACTGTCAGTGCAGTGCAGTTGTGTAGGTCTATTAATGGTGAACTGCACCCCACTCTAAACAGCCTCACTCCGATTTAAACATCAGACCATACGTGTTATCCTAACACAGAGGGCCAGAAACGTTTTTGCGCCCACTTCAGGCGTATTTGATTTGCAATGTGTATCATGAAAACATGGCGAGGTATGTACAAACAGGCCACAATGAGGAAAAAGCGCAGACTGCCTGTCGCAGGAGCTGCGAATGGCTATCTGTACTTTTCCTTGTCATGCATATGCATTCATAGGAGGGTCAGGGGAAAGTGGGAGTATCGCGCAAACACAGGGGAGGAGAAGTGCTAATAGCGATTGATTAGGTCTTCCGCCATATATGAAAACAGCGCACGTCTGTTTTGCGGTGAAAAACTTGCACCTGTTAAAAGCAGGTGTAATCCAAATCACGGTTAAATGCGTCAATTACAGAAACTTTTAGAGACAGCTGAATCAGTATTCAGAGCATCGGTTTTCTTCATTGTACTACTACTGTATGTCAAAATCAAGCTAATGGGCTGATTGTAGCTGTTTACACTTGCACAAGCAAAGTAAGCGCTTGTGTTTAGTCAGGCTGCAGGTAATACATGATATAATTGTGGTTGGTCGAACACTACAACACACGTTGTGGGAGTATCGCGCAAACACAGGGGAGGAGAAGTGCTAATAGCGATTGATTAGGTTATCCGCCATATATGAAAACAGCGCACGTCTGTTTTGCTTGATAGGAGCACGCACATGTAGCTCAGATGGATACATACTGTACACACGGATCAATTAATAATGTATGGAAATGTATACCGGTACTTGTGTGTGTGTGTGTGTGTGTGTGTGTGTCTGTGTGTCTTTGTGCATATATGTGTGCATGTAAATACACATTTGCTTATATGACACATTTCCCCATCTGAGGTTAGAAAGTGCTTCACAGTATGTGTGTGTGTGGGTGAGTGTGTTGACAGCCGGTTTGACATGGCTGGAGGGGGAAATGAATGGGATTCTCTGCAGGTATCACGGCAACACAGTCTGTAGGTGTCTTCACCTAACACTCAAAACTGTGAAAGTGTGAAAGTGTGAGCGAGTGATAGTTGCTGTGCGCTGTGCTCATGTGTGACAAAAGCAGCATGCAGGAGTGTGTTTCTCTGCAAATGTGTGTGTGCAGTGTCAGTGTGTGTGTGTGTGTGTGCGACTGTTCGTGTGTGAACATAGGTGTTTGTGCCGACAGTGAATAGCGCCATAGCGTTTGTTTGCCAACATTCCTGATGCTAGCTCTTTGAATAAAGAAAGCCCAAAAGTGTTTCTGTAGAGAACTGATCTGGAAACAGCTGTTACGACTGAGGTTGTGACGCGCTAATCGCTGGCCCACATACTCACAGCAGAGGGCTAGACACAAGTTGCTAGATTTAATATTTAGTAGCCTCAGAGATATGCAGATGGTAAAGGACTCCAAATGTTGAGACTTTTCCAAAAGAGGGATAAGGAATTGATAAAGCAATGTTGAAGATGCAGAAGTAAATATTTATGTCTATAATTCAGAATGTGTCTTGCTTGAATGTATGTGTTTGTGTACTGCTAATGTAGAATGGTTATGTCCTATATTTCTGTCTTCCTTAAAACAGACATTAATAAATTATTCAAATGAGTGTGTGTCTGCACGCAACTGTGTGGATCACTGAGTGGGTAGGGAGTTATGGCGATCAGTGAGTTGGGATGATGGGGTGTGTGTGTGTGTGTGTGTGTGTATGTATGTGTACCTGCGCAGGTCATCAAGTGGGTAGGGAGTAATGGCGATCAGTGAGTTGGGATGATGGTGTGTGTGTGTGTGTGTTAGTGTGTCTGTACCTGCGTGGGTCATCAAGTGGGTAGGGGATGACGATGAGCTGTGAGTTGGGGATGATCGCGGTCCACTCCTGTTTCCTGATGTCCTGCAGAAAAACAGAGAGAGAATCATAATCAATACACTCTGCCTTTCTGAGCCACAATTCTTTCCCCTCTCTCTGTCTGTCTATCTCTCTCTCTTTCTCAACCCTTCCCTTACACACACACACACTAATCCAGAAATGACCACTTCTCACACTAGTCAGGGCAGCTTTGAGTCAGTGGGCATGAATACCGGGCTGGGCAGAGGCCACCCACCATGCTGGGCTGTGGGTGCCAGACGGGCGGCTGCCAGGGTCTGTGGCCGGGCCGCATGTGGAGCTGCTGGGGCAGGAAAAGGGGCCGTGCAGTGTTTTACTTACTCAACTCAGACACTATCTCTATCTCTCTCTCACTCTCACTCTCACACTCTCAACTAGACAGTAATTAGCAGCCACAAATGTATTCATCTTTCAGGGAGAAAAAGGGGTCCTCTAGTATGCACTGATTTTCATTTCTTACAACACAATTGTTTTACACACACACAAACACAAACACACACACACACAAAGAAAACATGTATGTAAAGTATAAAAAGGCATTCTCCTGATCATATTTGACCAACATTCTAATCTGTTCCCTGTTTAATTTGAAATATTATGTTGTTTTTTTATTTGTGTGTTGCTTTGGACAAAGGCGTCTGCCAAATCCATAACTTAGCTCATACACACACACACTCTCTCTCTTTCTTTCTTTTTACACTCTCTCTCTCTCTCACACACACACACTGTACATACATACACACACCCTATATAAACAAATGCAACAAAATCACAAAACTGCACGCAAATTTATCAAAGCACAAATTTACTCCTGCCCAACACCCCCCCACACACACACACACACACACACACACACACACACGCGCGCTCTTATGAATTGCTGTAACATCCTGTCTCTAATAGAGTGCAGTGTACGCACTGCTTCAGCACTGGGGCTATTTTCAGACTGCCTCTTAAGAGCCCATCAGGGAGGGAGGGTGCCTAATGTGAGAAGACGTGAGGGGATGCCACACACACACACACACACACACAACCCTATTTCCCTCGTACACACACACACACACACAAACACACACAGCCAGCCCGCTCGGCCGTCCGCCTTCCTGCCTGCTGATGGGGTCAGCTCACGGCCCCGAGGAATTGCGGATTGGCAGGGAGGCTAGAAGAAGCTGAAGGGCTGGAGAGGGGGGAGGAGGGAGGGAGGATAGATGGAAGTGGTTGGGCTGACTAAGCGATGGGCATGGGGGGGTTGGCTTGAGGAGGGAAGCGAGAGAGAGAGAGAGAGAGAGAGAGAGCACTAAGGTTAAGGGGCTGTAGGCTGAAGACAGGGGGAGGATGGGGGTGGGTGGTTGTTATGTGGGGATAGCTAAAGGAGGGAAGCCAGAGAGAGAGAGAGAGAGAGAGAGAGAGAGAGAGAGAGAGAGAGAGAGAGAGAGGTGGGGAAGGGACTGGAGGCTAAAGACTGATGGTGGTGGGGGGTGGGTGGTTGGTAGATGGTGATGATGGGGGGATGGCTGCAGGAGGGAAGCTAGCGAGGGCAGCAGAGGTTCAGGCTGGAGGTCTGGGCAGCTAACGGGCTGGCTTTAGGGCTGAGGTGGTTATGGGGGCAGCACAGAGGTCAGCGAGCCAGGAGGTGAAGTTCACAGAGGTCAGGAGAGGAAGAAAAGGGGACCTGTGCCAGTGGCCACTGTGCTGAGGTCCATTGGACTGTTAGGGATTTTTCTCAAGTGTGCCTTTTGCCATGCTACAAAAAAAAAAAAAAAAAAAAAACCAAGCCCAGAGACCATATAAAATAACAAACAAACAACAAAGTACTTCCTTCAATCCTACAATGAGAATCACCATACTACAAATCCCAAACATAGGCAAGCACCTCCTTGGTTAAATTCTTGGTAGCGGTGAGACATAAGGGGGCTGGATTGTTATGGATGAAGGGGACCTGGAGGAGGGACTAACGACTTGGGGACCTGATGAGCAGGAAGAGGAAGCTGATGTCTGTAGACCGAGGAGGTGAGCTTCAATGTGACCAGTTTCTCCATTCCCCAACACTCCCTGCAATTAGCAGCGCATCTGCAACACAGGCGAGAGAGAGACTACTACTAGTCCGTGTATGAGGACGCAGGCAAGACTGCTACTAGTCTGTATATGAGGAAACAGTTGTGAGATTTTGGAGTAGAGAATGAATCAGAGAGCGAGTGAGAGACTCAGAGGCTGTTTTCTAAGAGGAGGAAGAGGGAGTTTATTATCACCACAAAACTCTTCACTAATGGAGACCTCTCCTGGGACTGAGGGCAAAAGTGGAGAGAGAGAGAGAGAGAGAGAGAGAGAGAGACGAGAGGGGAGAAGTGGGAGTGATGAAAAACAGACGAGGAGAGACAGACAAGAGGCAAGATATGAAACAGAAGAGGGCTGAGAGGAAAAGAGGGATATGAGGAATTAGAAGGAGAGAGAAAGATGAAAAGATGAGAGTCAGGATGCAGAAAGAGGAGGGAGAGAAAGAGGGAGAGACAGAAGCGAAGAGGAAGAGATAAGCATAGAGAAAAAAAAAACATACTGTATACGTTAAGGGACACAAAGTACAGATAAGGTAGAAAAAGGCAGTAAAACAAAAGCAAAAAAGAAAGCACAGATGCCAGATAAGAACAGGTCCTCCAGCTTAGCTGCTATTCTAACACCGAATGGCTGCAGCAGTGTGAAGCAGCGGCTGATCCGCTGAATGCTGAGCGATGTCTGCAGATGTCTGCTGAGAGGAGCAGTCCACTGGTGGGGCAGGGCAGAGCAGGGCAGGGCAGAGCAGGGCAGGGCAGAGCAGGGCAGGGCAGTTGGGGTACATACATGACTGTATGTGGTTCAGTGAGAGTGTTTTTTAATGTGTGTATAAGTGTTTTTATGAGTGGGTTTAAGAGTGTGCAAATGAGTGTGAGCAAGGGGAGTGAGGGACGTGTGTGTTTGTATGTGTGTGTGTGTGTGTACTGTGCCATAGGCATGGCACAAAATCTGCAATTCAAATGTCCTTTGATAAAGACCTCTGTTCAGCTCTTTGGCATGCGGGGAAGCTGACATACATTCAGGCAGGCAGGCAGGCAGCAGGGACTTAAGAAAAGAACAGAACAGAAAAGAGAAAAGAAGAGAAAAGAAGAGAAGAGAACTACTGGAGAAGCTGCTGCTACCATTTCAAACACGGCTCTCTAAAAAGCTACCGCCGCTAGAGCCGGCACAATATCCATTTCTGATCAGAGCTAGGAACACACACACACACACACGCACACGCACACACACTCACACACGCGACACACTCACACCGACGGCTTTATCAGCACCTGCGCATACATGCCTTACGCACGACGCACGCCTTTTTACTCACACACACACCTCACACACTCACACGCCTTGTACTCCACAAGACGCGACGCGATGCTAAGACGCGATGCCGCACGCGACATGCCTTACCTGCACACCTGCACACACGCACACACTCACACACGCACACACTCACCTCCAGATGAGGATAGAGTGGAGGAAGGAGAAAACGGGATGAGAGGAGAGAGGAGGAAAGGAGAGGAGACAAGTGCCAAGGCCTTTATTTAAGTGACTAGTTTGCCTGTGTGCTGGTGGAGAACACAAGTGGAGAACACACAGATCCACCCCTTAGCTGTGGGGATGAGAGGATCTTTCTCCTTCTCCTTCTCATACACACACGCACACACACGCACACACACACAGTGGAAAGAGCAGCTCTGGCCGGCTTTGTCCTGGATTTGAGGAGCTTGATTCCTTGCGCTGGGTTTGTATTTGCTGTTTCCATGACTATGTGCCCTCTGGATTGTCTGTTTGTCTGTATGTGTGTGTGTGTGTGTGTGTGTGTGTGTGTGTGTGTGTGTGTGTGTGTGTGTGTGTGTGTGTGTGTGTGTGTAAGGCGGATTCTGAGAAAGTGTCTGTATATGAGTATGTTTCTGTGAGTGTGTACTGTAGGTGCACTGTGTGTGTGTGTGTGTGTGTGTGTGTGTGTGTGTGTTTTGTATTTTCTACATGCTTATTGTGCTGGCTTCCCTCTGTTGGATGTGGGGGATTTTACCAGTGACACAGATTACAGGCTAAATTAAAGCGGACCATCTGTATCCAAGCCATTGAACTGTTAAATGCTTGACTTTAAGGGAAGAGGAGAGATGGACTTCTCTGCATAGTCTGTCTGCCTCTCCACCCTCTCCATGTGTGTGTACTGTCTGTCCACTAGCTACTTTTTACCACTGTCTTACTGCTTCACCGTTTGCGTGCTATATTAGCACATATGCATAACCCCTCCCTCCATCCCACAGCCGGATTGTGGCCACACTTATACCTTTACTTAATACTTAATGCTTTATAATCAATACTTGTATAATGGCTGTAACCCTATTACATCAACCCATTCTTGCACTGATATAGTTTTTCTATACTACCTTGCCTACTCTCTTATATGTCCATATTTATTTGATGCTGGTCTCTAGACTTTATTCTTGCACTGTTGCACTGTTGGACTTACTCATTTGCACCATCACCATGACACTCACTCTCACAGAGCACCTTCCCTTACTATGCACAGAGAATCACAGGCTCAGTCCCTGCCTCAGTCACTGCAAGCGCCTCATGCTTAATCACCCCTAAGCACACTATGTGGATACTGTTGTAGACTTGATTTAGATTTAGTGTTATTTAGTATAATTTGTATTTTAGTATATTCTTTATCTTCTACTGTCATTATTGCTTAGTTGTGTTTTTTATATTATATACCTGTATTACTTTTTCTGCTGTTAGTGAATGTTGTGTGTGATGTCTGTATGCTACTTAGACCTTGAATTTTCCCTTGGGGATCAATAATGTGTGTCTGTGTCTGTGTATCTATCTATCTAAGCCCTCCTCTGGGATTCACCTGCCCACCCTTACCCCTCACCCCCCTCCCTCTCTCTCACTCTCTTTCTCTGAATATGAATGTGAATATGTGTGTGCGTGTGTTCCTTATGGTCACTCAGCTTCCCGCAAATACACTACTACAGTAATGTGTGCGTGAATGTACATTCAGGGTTGCACATCTGTGTGTGTGTAAAAATGTGTGTACGAGCATCAATGTGCTTTAGTTCAAGTTAAGAAAAGTATGTCATACATAAAAAAACACTGTTAATTAGAATGTGAAGATGCACAGGGTCTGCCACTGGGTGATAGTGTGTGAATGTACCACACAAGTACACTACTGTATGTGCATGTGTGAGCATTTGTGCTGGAGTGGTAGGAGTATGTATTTCTGTCTTTATGCCTTGTGTGTGTGTGTGACGTCCCTGCTCGGTCCGTCTGCTTCCTGCTGGTTGTCTCTGTCATTGCAGGTATTGGCGGCGTGGGCGTGGCCAGCGCACCTGTCGGCGCTAACTGGCCTGTGCATAAAGGGCGCCGGTGTTCCCCTGCTGCAAGAGCTGTGGGGCTGCGGTTTTTTGGGCCTTCGTGGGCTTTTTTGGACGGCCTAGTTTTCATTTGTCTGTTTTTGCATCCACGCATTTCACTGCTCAGTCCATATCACACTCATGCACTTCGCTGGCACACTGACTCCTTTCACTGGCACACTGACTCCTTCATATACTGACTTGATTAAGGTTTTTGTAAAATAAAATGAGTAAAAGTTGACCATTGTCCTCCTTTGTTTTGGTTATGGCCTTTGAGCCAGGCCTGAACAAGTGTGTGTGTGTGTGTGTGTATGTGTGTGGTTACCTTGTTACCAGGTGGACGGGGGATGCCCACGTAGAGGTGGTCGAGGAAGTTGGCACTACGGCCCAGACCCAACACCGTGTAGGGCAGCTGCAGAGAGAGATGGGCCGACTGACTGAGCTGACCCGCTGCAGGAGGAGAGAGAGAGAGAGAGAGAGAGAGAGAAAGAGAGAAAGAGAGAGAGAGCACTTTAACACTCGTTTAACAGATCATGGTCATACTGTACATGCTCACAAAGTTACATCATTCTAACACACAAAAACAAAGCTCAAGCACAAAGCCTACATCCTCCTCCTCACAAGTCACAACTCTCACATTATTCTCCCATTATCAGAAAAAGAGATATGGAGGAGGAGGAGGAGGTAGAGGGAGAGAGAGAGAGAGAGAGAGGAGGGAGGGAGAGAGAAAGAAAGCAATAGGGAGAGAAAGGGAAGAGAGGAGGCAAGAAAGAATAAAGAGCGAGAGGGGGATATGGAAGAGGGGACAGAGAAAATTGGTGAAAACTGGTGAAAAAAAAGTGGCAGAGGTGTCAGGAGAAAACAAAAGAACGGGGTGAAAAGGGAGAACAGATGACCAGCAAGAGATGTAGAAAAAACAATCAGAGGTGCAGAGAGAGAGAGAAAGAAAGACAAAGGACGAATGAGAGATAAAAAACAAGCAGAAAAGGGAGAAAGACAAGAACGAGATGATAGTGGATGAAATCAGAAGACATAACGGAATGATATATAGAGAGATAGAGAGGGAGAGAGAGAGGGAGTTAGAGAGATAGAGTTAGAGAGATAGAGATGATGAGATTGGAAACAGATAAGAGGAGGAAAGGAAAAGACGGAGTGTGCATGAGAGGAGGACAAGCAAGAACGGAAGGAAAGGAGCAGAAAAGATAACATTAGCATCTGAAGCTTGTTCTGCCTGGCAAGTCAAACCCCTGCTGTGACTGGAATAAAAAAAGAATGAAACAAAAACGAGACACAGCCCCGAGTCCTGCCCTCCCCACAATAAGAAAATGACTTCCTTCCTACTTCCCTCCTCTGGACCTCCTCATTCCCGCTCAGCCGACACATCAGGCTCCCAGCGGTGGGAGTCGTAAACAGAGTCACTACCATTGGCAACACCAATCAGCCAGACCGCCACAAGGTCCACTGATGGGCTGAGGAGACGGGCCAGACACCTGTGACGTGACTGACTCCAGCGCCGTCTGTGACGTGACTGACCCCACTGCTGTCTGTGACGTGGCTGAAGGAGGTGGTATACAGTACTCCTCACGTTTGTGCGTGTCGAATACGTGCATCATTGACGCATGGTCACAATTGTTGGGAGGCACATAACCTCCCCCCCCATACCGTGTTAATGAGGTAATTCTCGCCATGCACCGCGTGTGCGGGATGTAGACGTAGGACTACCAGGCTCTTAACTCCAGCACTGTTTGCGACTTGACTGACACAAACGTTGTCTGTGACGTGACTGACTCAAGCACTGTCTGTGATGAGACTGACTCAAGCACTGTCTGTCTGTTGTGACCAATGGCCAAGGGCTAGCCATTAATATCCAACTCTATAGCAAATATATGACAGAGGACCCTGTCTCTTCTGACCAATTACAAGCTCATAAAACCTGGCAAGTGTTTGACTGTTTCAGCTGGAAAATCTATAATCTAAACACTATGGATATTTTACTTCTCCGTTCCTCTCAACTAGCTGCAGTCAGCATTTTTTAATTAGAAAATTAGAATGCACTCAGTCGAATGCATACCTCTGCCAAGGCCCAGCAATGCCCTTTATTTAATATCAACCCTTTAAATATGGCAGATTTTTACTACTGACAAGGAGGATATGTTTTCACCTGTGTATATTTGTTGTATGTATGGATG
>NC_063202.1:18869104-18894104 GCF_017589495.1 Alosa alosa
AGAGATGGAGAAAAACAAGTGAGAGGGAGGGAGAGAAGATGAGAGATGGTGGGAGTGGAGGAACAAAACACTGATCAATAATAATCCTCTCGGTCGCCAAAGCTGCACAACTCAACTCTCTCAAGCTACACACACACATCTCCAATCTGCTGCTAAATACACACACTCTCTCGGTCTCACACTCACACACACACACACACACAAAAGAGCTAAGACTAAAAGAGCATGGACTCATACACACTCTCCTTCCACTAAAACTGTCAGCACGAACGCAATTGCTAAGTATAACGGACGACACATGAGGGCCACATACAGTTTTAACCCACAATCGGGCACTCACTCACTCTGCATGCACAATGACAAAAATAGACACAGAAATGGAGCCTGAATAGCTCTTCATGGATTTTATACACTCCCACACTCACTGACTGCCGCTCAAGTAGGCACCACACACACACACACACACACACACACACACACACAGAGACACAGAGAGACAGACACAGACACACACACACATAGAGACACACACACACAGACAGGGACAGACACAGACAAAGACACACAGACACACACACACACAGAGACACACACACACACACACACACAGACACAGACACAGACACACATACGGTGCTTTGATGTACTGTAGGTGAATGCTGTGTTGAACTGCTCTCCGTGCTTATTACTGTGTACTGCTGTTAGGGGGATACTTAGCACCACTAGAGCCTTTTATGGTTGTTTGCCCACACTTAGCTCAACTAGGCTTCACAGACTTTACGGAAATGTACCACTTGACAGTGTGTGTAATATATGAATGTGTAAAGCAGGAGTTGTGTATTTGTGTGAGTCAGGTCATGGAGGTTGTCCTTCTATAAGCTTCTCACATCTACACAAAGGAACTCTGGATCTCACTCATAGTGACCATTGGGTCCTTGGTTACCTGTCTGACCAAGGTCCTTTGTCCCCAATTAATCAGTTTGACTGGGAGGCAAGATCTAGGAAGACTGTTGGTTGTTTCAAATAGTTTCCATTTGAGAATGATGGAGGCCACCGTGCTCTTTGGCAATTTCAATGCTGCAGAAATGTTCTTGTATCCATGCCCAGATCTGTGACTTCACACAACCCTGTCTCGCAGGTCTATGGGCAATACTCCACCTTGTGGCTTGGTTTTCACTCTGACATACATCATTAACTGTGAGACCTTATTCACCTTATTCCACACACAAACGGGGCACCATCTTTGCCCTGCTTTGTTCCCGAACTTCCCGTTGAGCAATGACTTAGAAGCTTGTTCTGTAATGACTTTCTATTCTATTCAGTAAGTATGTCTGTCCCGCCCCGGTGTAAGTGTGTTAGTTTTAGCATTTTAGACAGTAAATAATCAGATAATGCATTTGCATTTGGGTAAAAATAAAGAAAACACTTCATAAGAAAATATTATGACACTTGTAATGACATACTGTTTGTCTCTAAAATATATCTCCACACGATATGGGAGGCCACCGCCGAATATCATCTACCCACTCTGTAGAGGTGAATAGCCTTGGGTGGCGAAGTACAATATTGCAATCTGACCTCCTGATAGCATTTTTTGTTTCCTCCCAAGTTAGCCTCTCCATCCTCTTCCTAATGAAGCTAGTTAGCCGTAACTAGCCGACCGGAAGATTGAGCACAAGGCGGAAGAAAATACATTTCTAAAATGAGCGTGGCTGAAAAAAAGGTGAATATAGACAGATGTGTGCCTCTCCTAATAATGTCCAATAAATTCATTTAGGCCCAGGTGGACTCCAGTCAAGTTGTAGAAACATCTCAAGGACCATTGAGTAGGCCTATAATAACAAATATCATAACAAAGAGTGTGAATACTTATGAAAATGGTACTGTATTGGAGCATTGTGTGTAGACTGATGATATTTTTTTTAAATTCATTTTAAGATGAGTCTGAAACATAATAAAATGTGGAAAACTTGAAATGGTCTGAAAACTTTCCAGTTGCACAGTATGTACTTTTGTGTGTGTGTGTGTGTGTGTGTGCGCGAATGCACAGTGTAGATGAGTGAGTAGGCAGATGTGTATGTGTATGTATGTGCTTTTGTGTGTATGTATGTGCTTTTGTGTGTGTGTTTGTGTGTGTGTGTGGGTGTACTGTACTGTATGTGTGCTTTGTGTGTGTGTGTGTGTCTACACAGAGGAAGTAGTGTGCTGTCTTGCTGGCCTGCTGATAATCCTCCACATTCATTTCCCTAATTAAAGCCAGTTTGCTGAAGCCATGTATCGATCCACTGCTCAACCCCTTCATGCTCTGCCTGCACTCTCTCCATCTCTCTCCTCCCCCTCTCTCCATCTTAATTTTCTTATCTCTATATATATATATCTATCTTTCTCTCTACCCTCTCATCTTTCTTTGCCTCTTTTTACCAATTTTTATGTCTATCTCTCTCCATCTCCATATCTCCCACTCTCTCTCCATATCTCCCTCCCTCTCTATTTCTCTTGCTGCCCTTTTCAAGTCTTTTCTTACCGGTCTTCCTCTCTTCCTCTATCCTTTGTGATGTCTTCTCTCCCACTACCCCTCTCTTTCTTTACCTCCGTCCCTGTGTCTTTACAGCTCTTTCTTGCCTAAGATGTCTATACTGGGGATTCTCATGGCCTGTGGGCTTTGAGGGTGCCGTAATGTAATGGTCGGAACACTGGTTTAATAAACGAGTGCTAAACCTCCCCTCATCTCTTGCCCTGTTTCTGTCTTTCTCCTCATGTCCTCCCTTTCCCTCCTTCTCTTCAATAATAACATTCTCTCTCTCTCTCTCTTTCTCTGACAAAAAAGAAAGGAATACGTCCCGTTTTTTTCTCTTCTCTTCCCCTGAGGTATTTAATGATTAGATTTCTCTCCATCCCTTTCTAATCGTTTTCTTCTTCAACTTGTCTTGCTGCTTTGACGGTTTTATCTCTCCTTTAATGTTTGCCTGTGTGCGTTTGTCTTTGTTGGGCCCCTCTGCTTCTGTCTCTGTCCATTCTGGATGATAATTAGTCTGTGTCCTCTAGTCTGTGGTGAGAGTGATGGGGAGAAAGATAAAGATGGAGAGCAAGAATGAGAACAACAGAGAGAAGAGAGAGAGAGGGAGAGAGATAGATAGATAGATAGAGAGAGATAGAGATAGAGAGAGAGAGAGAGAGAGAGAGAGAAAAGAAAGAGAAATGTGCCAGAGAGAATTGTGAGGTGAGTGAGTATACTGGTTTGCGTCATGAGGAAATGTGGAGGAGAAGCCCAGCACAGTCATACAGGGATGAGGTGAGGGGGGCATGGTCATGACAAATGAGGTGAGGGGGCCATGGCAACACAAATACACACGCACGCACGCACACACACACACACACACACACACACACACACACACACACACACACACACACATTCAGAAGCCTCACTTTTTAACTCTCACAACAGTCAAATCTCTCCCTGAACCACTGATATAAGATTCAAATGCAGACACATCCACTCCCTCACACACACACACACACACTCACGCACAAATTACAGTGTATCGATTTATTCACACTATAACTACTGAACCAGATTTGTTCACATTTGAATGTTGGTGTTCAAAAATCGGACAGCAATTTCCTGACAGATAAACAAACCTGAGGCTTCCATGCTGTCCAGTGCACAGCAGAGGCCCTGGGCTACTGCCCCTTTCATTTTCAGCACAGTGGCTAGCACAATTTTATACTTCAACACACAGAGAGCCAGAGGAGTTAACACCTGTCAGGTGGCTACGCACTGGGTGACTGCGCAAGGACCCAAGATAAGATAAAAATGCTTTTCTCTCTCTCTCTCTCTCTGTCCTTCCTCTCTTGTCTAGTGAAAAACAGACACATTCATAAAAAGCCACACGCACACGCACACGCACACACACACACACACACACACGTGCACATTATTATATTATCCACAAAAAGAAGCAATTCAAATGACTACTGCAGGAAACTGCATTATGTATCTGATCAAGATGTTCCGTTTGGCCAGGGCAATTTGCAATAAATGTCCAATAAATGGTAGTTCGGTTGGCCCAGGTTTATGGTCGAAGGAAACATCTGCTTCCCCCTGCCCGCAAACACTAATGGCTTCGCTTTTTCTCAGGGAGGGAAGAAGGAGCAGCTGCCTCTAGTTACTAAATAGCTTACACTAATGACCCCTCTCTGATGCTCTCTCACTCTCAGCTTCTCTCTCTCACATACTCAAATACACACACACACACACACACACGGCAAGTCGTTCAGCGGGACATGCCACTGAGTGATCTCATACAGACAACAATCGTAATAATCATCATAACAATACAATTATTTTACGGATTTTGCTGCTGGCTATATACTGTAGGCTAAGCATGCCTTGACATTTTTGCTCAGTGTCCAAAGGCAATGTTCCATAGCGATTTTATTGTTTCCCTGAGGATCACACAAAACTACAAGCACAATTTTCTTGAAAGCTGGCGGAATATAGCGAGGGAAAAGTTTTGAATCGCCGGCCAACTTCCACAATGTTGCATGGCATGGGTATTTGGTCTGCATGGATATCTACGCTCTCAGAATGATCTACTCACACACACATTTTGGTCAAACAATAATGTTTAGTTGAACACACGTGCTTACATACTACTGCCCTCAGATGATAAAAAATACAGACTCTGTGCTTGAGGATGAGCAGAGGACACACAGTGCTCTCTGCACTAAGAACTCTATCTCTGAGACCCAGCTCCTGAAACACACCTGTGTGTGTGTGTGTTTATATGTGTATGTGTTGGAGGGTGTATGTGTTCCTGTATGTGTGTGTGTGTGTGTGTGTGTGTGTGTGTGTGTGTGTGCGCGCGCTGGTTTGTCTGAGTGTGTGTGTGTGTGCGTGTGTGTGTGTGTGTGTGTGTGTGTGTGTGTGTGTGTGTGAGATAAGCAGCACACTGAAGCCTCCACCTGTCTTCCATCCCATTAGCTCCTGGACAGACCCGTCATCTCCTGCTCATCTCCCCCGAGATGGCCCCGGATCCCTCTCTTCTCCTCTCCACTCTTCCTTCTCCTCCTCTCCACTCTTTCATCTCCTGCGATTCCCTCCCTCCCTCCCTCCCTCAGCTCTTTCCTCTTCTCACCACCATCAGAACTGGGGCCCCATGTGCGACAGGGGACAACACAAGAAAGAGTGGGGACATGACAGAGAAGAAGAGAGGGGTGTAGTGTCAAGGGAGATGGAACTATATATACAGTATATACAGTACATACAGAATACAAGAGAGAGAAAGAGAAAAAGAGAGAGAGAGAGGGAGAGAGAGAGATCTTGTTTGTTAATCTTGGATGCGTATCTATTTGCCATGTACTATATTCCAAGCAGTCTCTATGTAAATGTATGTCTAAATGAAAAAAAAATTTTGTTACGCTAATAAAGCCCACTTGAATTGAATTGAATTAAATTGAATTGAATTGAGAGAGAGAGAGCATAAACAAGTATGTGTATGTGTGTGTGTAGATTTGACAATGATGTCAAATCCATATCCATATAATTACACAGACAAACACCATACATGCACGCAGCCACACATACACATACACACACGCACACACACACCAGCTTGTTTGTTAATCTTGGATGCGTATCTATTTGCCATGTACTGTATTCCAGGCATTCTCTATGTAAATGTATGTCTAAATGTTCTGCTTTGGCAATGCAAAAATATTTGTCATGCTAATAAAGCTCACTTGACTTGAATTGAATTGAGAGAGAGAGAGAGAGAGAGAGAGAGAGAGAGAGTGATCCACAGAATAAATAAAGAGAGAGAGAGAGAGAGAGAGAGAGAGAGAGAGAGAGAGAGAGAGAGAGAGAGAGAGAGATAGAGACTCCCTAGAGTGTGATCCACAGAATAAATATGCTTGAACCGAGCTGTGACTCCAATGTATTAGTGATCAGTGAGAGGCCCAGGGGACCTCAGCTCTGCCCAGTCAGTCTACACAGCAGCTACACACCACAGCAGCCAAAGCAGCCAGCCAGCACCACCACAGCCAGGGCCTGCCGTGCCCACATACTGTACCTACTGCATCCACAACGATGCTCCTACATACACACGAGAACATGACATGATTCCGCCTCTGTCTGAAGATACCTCTCACCCAACCATCCTTAAATAACCTTAAGTAGTGCTGCAATGACCCCCCATTAGCCTTTGCTATACTGATAAAGTATGCCTATTTGCTTCACCTTTTGTCGATCTAGATGGCTAAAACTGCACGTATTCTTCATCAAATGAACTCGTTATGTCTATATTTCTGTCCAATATCGCTAACTTTAACAACAGCCTATGCTACGTTGCTACACCAATCTCAACGTCTTTTTCTGACAGAAGTTGAACGTTTCAACTAGCCCACCTGTGACATCAATAAGCATCTCTCCCATGATCTCTCCTCGCCGGGCTCACATTTCAGACGCATATCTGTAGTCACACAGACAGGGAGGCTATTCCAGCGCAAGCGTTCTGTTCGCGTTGCATCCGCGGCAAAATTTAGCTTCCACTGTTTAATAGGCTAAATGCATAGGGGCTGCATTCACATAATCGTTGCTGGATCAGACAAGTTTTTAATTGGGCTCTTGTCTTACAACGCATTCGCGTCTGCGCGTGATTTGTAAACTCAGTTGTAACCCCATACCACCCCCCCCCCCCCCCACTACAATATTTTCTCATCGGATCTGCGCGAACCTCGTAAGTCCCCTATTTTGGATTCAAAACGGCGAATTTCGCCGAAAGGTGAGGAGTTTTCATGCCTGAAATATTTTTCACCAACCAGCTAACCTCCCTCTTTGCCATACAAGCTCCTGCACTGACAGGCTCCTTTCCTATGTAATGACTGGCTCAGCTCCGTATAATTGCCAGTCTAATTATCTCTCAATAGTTCCTGGAGCTTCCGGTGCACTGTCTGCATCTGAGCTTCCAGACACAGAGTTCAATTCTTAAAAAAAAAAAAAAAATAGCCCAATCAGCGGAAATCAGCCACATTCCATTTTTGTTTTAGTTCTGTGATAACTTTTCCAATTAAGCTACGGTCCATTTGAAATCACCCCCAACCTGACTATAGTAAAAAAAGTATTCACCCAAGCCACAATGACCCTGGACCAGCCATTACCCTCAACTTGTTGTCACCCATCCCATCCCATCCCAACCCAACCAATCCCATTCCTAATTCCACCAAACACCCCTCAGCACCACGGGCAGCACCCTAACCTCAGCACCGGGGTCAACACCCTAACCTCAGCACCCTAACCACAGGACCCTAACCTCAGCACCCTAACCTCAGCACCCTAACCTCAGCACTAACCTCAGCACTGCAGGCAACACCCCAACCTCAGCACCCTAACCTCAGCACCGAGGGCAACACCCTAACCTCAGCACCCTAACCACAGGACCCTAACCTCAGCACCCTAACCTCAGCACCCAAACTCAGCACTGCAGGCAACACCCCAACCTCAGCACCCTAACCTCAGCAGCGCGGGCAACACCCTAACCTCAGCACCCTAACCACCCTAACCTCAGCACCCTAACCACAGGACCCTAACCTCAGCACCCTAACCTCAGCACCCAAACTCAGCACTGCAGGCAACACCCCAACCTCAGCACCCTAACCTCAGCAGCGCGGGCAACACCCTAACCTCAACACCCTAACCTCAGCACTCTAACCACCCTAACCTCAGCACCGCGGGCAACACCCTAACCTCAGAACCCTAACCTCAGCAGCGCGGGCAACACCCTAACCTCAGCAGCATGGACAGAACCCTAACCTCAGCAGCATGGACAGAACCCTAACCTCAGCAGCATGGACAGCACCCTAACACCGTTGGTGTATCTAGCACCCTAGCCTCTCCTTGACACCACTGATGGCACCTCTACTTCCCGTCTGCACCACAAATGGTGCCTTAGCATGTCGGACAACAACACCGCGGACAGCGCCACAAGCAGCCCAGCACCACGGACAGTGCCACAAGCACCCCAGCACTGCGGACAGCGCCACAAGCAGCCCAGCACCACGGACAGCGCCACAAGCAACCCAGCACCACGGACAGCGCCACAAGCAGCCCAGCACCACGGACAGCGCCACAAGCACCACATCACCACAGACAACACTCCCTCCCATGAAGAGATGTCTCTGCTTCTGCATTATCTGTCTGTAAGTAGGTTTTATGTTTCAGCTCTCCAGGGTGGAGAGAAAGAGAATAGGAAAAAGGGAAACTATAAAAGGTAAGAGAGAGAGAGAGAGAGAGAGAGAGAGAGAGAGAGAGAGAGAGAGAGAGAGAGAGAGAGAGAGAGAGAGAGAGAGGGAGAGGGAGAGAGAGAGAGGCTGTGGAAACACTACTTCTGTGATTCCTCTTTGTGGATGGCAGCTGGCACTGATCTCTGAAAGGACAACAGTTATCCCTGAGGCTGGCATCCCTGACATCGCTTCAGAGGGGAGGAGGCGATGATGGGGTAGGGTGGAGAGGGGAGGTGTGGGGTGGAGAGGGGAGGTGTGGGGTGGGGTGGGGTGGAGAGGGGAGGGGTGGAGGAATAGCACTTTGCACTAAAGTTTTCATTAAAACTCAGCTGAAATTCTCACATAACTTACACATCATGGTGTGATTAATCAACAGAAACACACATACAGGTGCATACATCTATACACACACACACACACACACACACGCACAAAAGAAAATACATGCATCCACCAAGGTATGATTGTACTGACAAACGGTGTGTGTGTGTGTGTGTGTGTGTGTGTGTGTGTGTGTGTGTGTGTGTGAGAGAGTGTTCTCTTGGTTGCTCAATTTATTGTCCTGCAGCAATCAGAGGGGGATCTGTGGTGGCTCCATGGTTAATCCACAGAGACTAATGCATGTGGAGGAGGAGGAAGCCCTAGCAGACTATTCATCTGTGCGAAGACAGGAACACAGAGTGAGAAGGAGAGAGTGGGAAAGAGAGCAGAATAAAGAGAGAGAGAGGGAGGGAAAGAGAGCAGAATAAAGAGAGAGAGAGGGAGGGAAAGAGAGCAGAATAAAGGCTTCGCCATTTTTTTTTCTCTCTGAGCAAAGCAGAGCAGAGCAGTAGCACTCAAATCCATTATTTCCAGTTATCTGAAAATAATTTCTGTCCCTTTGGCCGTTTAGCGATCTATCTTTGAAATGGGGCTGTCACGTCGGCCCGCGTCGCCGCTGGAGATATTAACCGCGTGTCAGCCTCGCTCTCGTCTCCCTCGTATGGCACTCTTCCTCTCCAGCGTCGGGAGGCCAGGGGGGCTGGGGGTGGGCAGGCTTTAGATCACTTTAGGAGACCTCACAGGGCAACATCAGAGACACAAGGGCTACCAGGTAGAGGAAGAGCAGAGAGAGAGAGAGAGAGAGAGAGAGAGAGAGAGAGAGAGAGAGAGAGAGAGAGAGAGAGAGAGAGAGAGAGAGATGAGTGCGGAGAGAGGCCTTTCAGAGGCCATGGTCACTGACCAGGAGAGGAGGAGGAGGAATGGGGAAGAGATAGTTTGGGGGGTAAATGGGGGTGAGAGAGGGAAGGACAGAGAAGGAGAACTTAAGAGCAGCCAAGGGAGGACTGAGGTAAAAGACAGAACAGAGAGGAGAAAAGAAAAGAGAGGGAAGAGGAGAGATATGGGGGAGAGAGGAGAAAAGAGAGGGAAGAGGAGAGATATGGGGGAGAGAGGAGAAAAGAGAGAGGGAAGAGGAGAGATATGGGGGAGATAAATTTGGGTGAAATGTGGGGAGGAGAGAGAGTAGGAGCCGACTGACCGTGCAAGTAATACACTCACAATTGTCTCTAAAAATAGACGTGAGGCTGGAGCGACTCATGCGCGAACAGCTTTGTCAATGTGAACCGAAACAGAATGGTCACCTCAGGAAGGATATAAATAATAATATGGTAATAATAATAATAAAACTATAATTTTAAAAACATTAGCGTCTTAGCAGCTTATTACACTATGATGCCTATGTATGACTGGACAAACGTACATCACTCATAAAAAATACAATTAAGCATAGGCTTTTATGCTTTACAGGAGGCTGGTAGTTTTGATGCTATTTGATACTTCTGATGGGCATACTAAACCTGACCCCACCTGACCCCACAGTTAAACCTTCATTTAAAGACAATCTATTTTTATATTTTATTATTATTATTCATTAAAATAGTCCATTATGGTGGCCCATTAGGGACATAAAGGAGGTGAGGAGGGGATGAAGGAGTGTAAGGAGTGGGGGGTTAGGACAAGGACAAGGGCAGGGGGAGAGAACAGAGGAGCAGGAGGCTGGAGGGAGAGGAGGAGAGAGTGGACAGAAGAAAGGATGAGGAAAATAGATGAGAGGAGGTCAGAGGTGAGATGAAGAGAAAGAAGAGACTAGAAGACAGAAGAGGCACTCTCTTGCCAAGGACCTGTCCTTTTTACATTGCCAAGAGGGCATTCAGCTTTTGTGAACACCAAGCCTGGCTAGACACACAGTTTTTTCTTTGAGACCTCCGTACACAAACTCATTATGAGTGAACGGGTTTGCAATGCAATGAAAACAGATACACAACGATACGAAGACACACATGCACACACAATATTGTAAATGTTTTACTTCACAGCAAAAACGAAAATGTTTGCTTTCTTTATTCAGGTGTTTTTGTCCTTTCAAATCACTTGATCTGCAATCGGAGCCAAAATGTGGCTCTTTGTGTCAAGCTGTTAGGCTCGAAAGCACGGGGGGCGCAGAGATAACCCAAGATAGAGATGGTCAGATGTGGTCAGATGGACGCTGTCCCAGCAAAGCCCTCAATTATCTCTCAGAGTCATGGGGCACTGCAGGACAGGGCTTCCCAACAGAGGGCCACAAAACTTCATCACCCATAAGTCTTGCTATTACATGGGCTTTTGCACAAAGCCCAACAGGGCCACCAATGCCAGGGGATTCAGAACCAAAACCAAATGCTCCTATTATTCATATTACAATAGATATAACTCAGAGTGGCATGGCTGTATGCATCAGTCTCCAGAGAGAAAGCTTAATATGAGAAGGCTGGTGTGATCATCCGGAACCTTTAATCTTTTGTCAGTCCTTCAAGTCCTTTCAGTGAAGAAGCCAAAATGATGCTTTAGAGTGCCCCTCCCTCCTCTCTCTCTGTCTGTCTGTCTGTCTCTCTCTCACACACTCACTCACTCACTCACACACACACACACTTTGATGTGTGAGCAGTATTTTCCCGGACGAATCACATGTTAAAAGAGCAGCAAACAGACACACTGTCAGTTCAGAGCCACAGAGGAGTGTGTAAATAAGAAGGAATGAGAAGGTGTCCCACTCACCAGAGGCGTTCTTCAAGTAGCCATTGGAGTCCACCGAGGTGTACATGACATAAGGACCGGGCTGATTCACACCAAATGGCTGCCATGTGGAAACAAAAACACACACACACACACACACACACACACAGAGTTAAAACAATTGATCGCTGGAATATTTCTGCGATGTGTTTAGATGAAATAGTACTGCACCTGCTGTGTACGTGTGTGTGTGTGTGTTGGGGGGTGTTGGGCTGACCCAGATAGAGAGGCTCAGGAGGCCATCACTCTGACAGGCGTGACAGGGGAATAGGCTGGCATCCACCAGCCCCACACATGATCACAGGCTGATAGCTAATCTACTGTAGCACCACACTATGTGTGTGTATGAGAGAAAGAGAGAGAGATAGAGATAGAGAAAGAAAGAGAGAGAGAGAGGGGAGGGGGGTCTGTAACTGTATAAGGAAATTAGTGAGTGCATTAGTATATGGTTATGTTCATGTGCGTGCACACACACAGCATTTAGATTAACTATGTGTTATGTTCATGTGCGTGCACACACACAGCATTTAGATTAACTATGTGTTATGTTCATGTGCGTGCACACACACAGCATTTAGATTAACTATGTGTGTATGCATGTGTGTTCATGTTTGCATGTACTGTATGCACGTGGTAAATATAAAGTTCAAGTGCATTAGTGTAAGAATGTGCATGTGTGTATTTCTCACAACTGCAAACCATTTTATCTTGACAGACACACAGACACAGACACAGACACAGACACAGACACAGACACAGACACAGACACAGACACAGACACACACACACTTCCATTAAGAACATAAAAATACTCCTCTTCATTATATTAAAAACAACAAGCCTCCCTCCTCCTCCCTAAAAATCTCACACTAAAATACTCTTCAGGGTTTCCCCAAATCGCTGCATTTTTTCTGAGCCCAATAAAAAGCTCAATAAACAAACGGCTTCCATTTCCTTAACTGTATACCGTACATAAGGCCACTAAAGACAGCAGTTATGACCAACGCTGAAGGACAGTGACCTTTCCTCTTCCAGCCCATTGGTGACGGTCTACAGGCTGGGTCTACAGGCAAAGCAATCTACATCTCCTCCAGCACCCTTTCAAAAAGACACAGGGATCTGATGCCTGCCTCTTGCCGAAGCAACACAGTCAACTCTGCCCTGGTCAGAACATTTCAGACGTAGCTGATGACAGGATCCTCATCCTTTACAGAACAAAGGTTCCTCTCCAATATATTCCCCTGCATCTACCAGGCCCTCGGGAGGGACTTGAACTTGTAGAAAGAAGACAGTTAGAAGCCAGCACATACCGGTAGGTTCACAAAATTGGCCATATTGCATTGGTTGACCACAGGAGTCCACCATACTGGTGCAGAAGTCCAGTGTTTAGAGGGTCCCAGAATCCAGAATCTTTGTGACAAGAACCTCACCGCTGTAGAATAGTTCAAGTTCTATACAGGTCCACGGAGATAAACTGCCAGACACATTCTGCAGAACACAATCCCAATTCCTGCCCAGTGTGCTTGAAAACACACCACAGACTCTAACGCTATACACTTTTGAGATTAGCAGATAAAGCCATCAGTTCTTAAGCTTAACTGATGAGGCTCCCTCATGCAACACTCTCAGGATCCACAGGAACAGAGGTAAACATCATCTTGTCCTAAAATAAGAGTGCAATGTCTTTAGAGTGAGCAAGATTCTCCAAGATTCTCTCTCTCATTAAATATTCTCCTCACAGCATGAGGGCAATTCCCCCGACCCTAATTCCGACCCAACACACACACACACACACACACACACACACACACACACACACACACACACACACACACACACACACACACACACACACACACACACGACTAACAGATCACAAAGGAGGGGGAAATCGTAACATGGGGAATACAAAGTAGAAGACAAAGTGGACAAAGTGCTCCCCAGGTGGTTGGACCATTAGTTCAATATGAACAAGTGAAAGACTCTGCTTTGATGTAGGAAAGTCAAATAATCCATTTCTAAACCTGGAAGGGCACTCATATACAGCAGACCTCCACCAAGGACAAAAGGCCAATGTTAACGAAAAAAAAGGGCTCCTCCTCAGCTCAGCTAAACCCTCCTCCAAGCTTTATAAAAATCATGCCAACGGTTTGTCCAGTCTTGCTGACAGAAAGACTGACAAATAAAACATAAAAAGTATTATCCCTGTGGAAAAGGTAACAATATTACTGAATAATGCACATCCAGCATAATGAATTTAAACAACTCATTAAAAAAACACATGAGGAATGACATACTACAATTTCCCACATCCCTTTGGGTCTTGTGAGACTAGCCAAATACAATTAATATAAACTAATCTTTCTGCCACAACCACTATAGACATCACTGAATGAAAGGTTAACTTACATACTGGCAATACATACTCTATATACACTGGGATTGGGTCTTGTTATGCTAGGTCAAGCACAGTTGCATATTGATTACATATTTCAAATATTACACATGGAACAAATAGTTTTAAAATAGCTTTAGTCAGCTTTGGACTTTAGGGCAGTCGTGGCCTACTGGTTAGCGCTTCGGACTTGTAACCGGAGGGTTGCCGGTTCGAACCCCAACCAGTAGGCACGGCTGAAGTGCCTTTGAGCAAGGCACCTAACCTCACTGCTCCCCGAGCGCTGCTGTTGTTGCAGGCAGCTCACTGCGCCGGGATTAGTGTGTGCTTCACCTCACTGTGTGTTCACTGTGTGCTGAGCGTGTTTCACTAATTCACAGATTGGGATACAGTAAATGCAGAGACCAAATTTCCCTCACGGGATCAAAAGAGTATATTATACTTACTTACTTAAAGTCTAGCCCTTAGCTCAATCTAATGCCACTAGCAACATCAACATCTTTATCTTCTCCCTCCCCTTTCTCCTCTCCTCCCCTCTCCTCTCCCTCTCTCCCCTCTCTCTCTCTCTCTCCCCTCTCTCTCTCTCTCTCTCTCTCTCTCTCTCCCATCTGAGCATTACATTCTATTCATTCACAAATCGCCCCCATCTGACTTCTCAGCAACACTGGGCCCACGATGAGGCAAACGGGCAAAACAAAAAATGAACAAAACAAAGCAAATCAATAAGCAGCACCACATGATGATCTCTCTCCTTAGGAGACCCACACTGTCTGGGCAGTGGATGTGCTTTTTGAAGTTCTGGGAGAAACAAACAAACTGGCTTCCAAAGGCAGCGCATGTCCAGCTCAAAATACACACGGGGGCTAAATAAATAAACACATACATAAACAAACAAGTAAATAAATAATGATGTGTAAGTAGAAGTGAAACACAGACAAGACAGTGGGCGTGGGGAGGGGCGTGCAGTGCTCTCATCTGGTCATGCAGTTTGATTGTGTGTGTGTGTGTGTGTGTGTGTGTGTGTGTGTGTGTGTGTGTGTGTGTGTGTGTGTGTTTGTTTAAGAAAGGTGAGTGGGAAAAGGAGAGGGGGTGGAAAAGAGGGATAGAATGTAATGAGAAACAAGCTGAATGTGATGTTCATATAAATGGTAGGTGTGTGTGTGTGTGTACGTGTGTCAAAAGTAGAGTGAGTGTGTGAGTTTGTGTGCATATGCCTATGCATATGTGTCTGTTTGAGAAAGTGAAAGAGAAATAGTAAGTGTGTGTGTGTATGTTCACATGTTCACAAATTCAACATGTGTGTAACTGAGCCTATGTGTCCATGTGAGAGAGCAATTCAAGAATGGGTTTGTGCAAATGTTTGCTCGACTCTGAGCTTTGAGTGGCTTCATATGAGAGAGTGTGTGTGCGTGTGTGTGTGTGTGTGTGTGTGTGTGTGCTTCGGTGATCCTATGTTTGAGCTGTATATTAACTAATGCAGAGTTGACTTTGGATAAATGCCTGCCGACAAACAAGTTTGTTTAAGTGCAAGGTGTGTGAGTGTGTGTGTATGCATTCTAATTCTCATCTTAATATCTCCTCATTACAATGGATTATGATTCAGTGTTTACTGTTTGCCTAATTAACACCAATGGCAAAAAATCAGAGCTGAGTTGCTAACACTTTGTCTGTCTCGCTCTCTCTCTCACAAACACACACACACACACACACACACACACACACACACACACACACACACACACACACACACACACACACACACACACACACACACACACACACACACACACACACACACACACACAGAAAGAGATCAGAACAGAATGCTTCTGGTGGTGCTGCAGTTAAAAGAAGTTACCTGCTCTTTTGACAGTCCTAAAAAAGGCATGATCAAAAAAGCGAGGACATGTCGGCGGTGTGTTATCACCCCAAGTTAAGCTCACTATTTGACAATCTTATACATCTGATTACATTGCAGTTGTCTTTTGTCTTGACTCAGTTGTGCCTACAGCACTATAAACTCGCATGGTGTGAAGTACATACACAAAGATTCTCTCTCTCACACACACACACACACACACACACACACTGTACCTTCCATTCAATTTAATATCTTTCCTTTCATCTGTTTCATTCTTTCATCTTGTCCTCCATCATTCCTCATGGCTCAGACTCGTTTAAAGCACGTCCCCTTTATCCCACTTTCATCTCCTCCCTCGGACGCCTCTCTTCCCTTTACTTCACTTTCGCTCGCACAGCCCTCCCTCTCTCCCTCTCCTCTGTCTCCTCCTTCTCTCTAGGTGTTCTCCTCATCTCATTTAACAGTTAAAAGCTAAGGAAAGGGGTGGCCAGACACCAGATGAAAGAGCAGAATAGAGCAGGAGAGAGGGTCTGGAGGAGAGGATGGCCCCGCGGGACCAAAGAGAAGGAATGACTCTACGAGGAGAGATATCAGAAATGGAGAGAAATTGCCAAAATGCAGCTTAGGGAGCAGAGGGCACAGACAAGGGCAGCGTGACTGTATGAGAGAGAGAGAGAGAGTGTGTGTGTGTTTATGTGTGTGTGTGTGTGTGTGTTTGTTCTTGTATGTGTGTGTACAAAAGTACTGCTTCGGGAGCAGCATCAGAGTCAGAATCCCAAAGGAGGAAGGAAGGGAGGGGCAGAGAGAGAGAGAGAGAGAGAGAGAGAGAGAGAGAGAGAGAGAGAGAGAGAGAGAGAGAGAGAGAGAGAGAGAGAGAGAGAGAGAGAGAGAAAGAAAGAAAGAAAGAAAGAAAGAAAGAAAGAAAAAAGAAAGAAAGAGAGAGAGAGAGAGAGAGAGAGAGAGAGAGAGAGAGAGAGGTGGAGGTTGGGCTGGAGATTGAGAGATAGGCAGAGGAGTGAAGTGATGGATGGCAGGGACCTGAGGAGACAGAGGAGCCCAAACTTCCCACAGCTGCAAACAGTACCTCAATCAATCACACATACCACAGAGCAGACACACACACTAGGTTTGCACACACACTTGCAGGGACAAAACACACACACTTTAATTGACACTGCTGACAAACCTACATAGTGTATGGGACATATAGGGAGACAACAGACACACACAGAGACAATCAATACAATCAACAGAGGACGGCCAGAGAACCAGGGGAGAAAGCGCACACACACACACACACACACACACACACACACACACACACACACACACACAAATGACTACAACCATGTGCACACTGTGCTCCTACCTTCACATTGTCTGGACACACCTTGGGGCAAAGACCGCTGAGCACTGAAAAAGAACAGAGAAGGGCAGAATTACGACTCTGAGTGGACATCAAGATTTGGCACACATGCACGCACACCCAAATATGCTCAGTTAAGAGTCACGCATACACACACACACCCAATACAAACACACCAATTTCACCCTCATCTATGCTTGCAGAGAACCTCTGTGTTGTGAAATTACTTTTGAAGCAATGACGGTCCAGAGTGAAACAAAAAGGAAACATCATTACACAGTCTCTTGTCACTCCAGACACCATCAAACAAATGAAAATGGGTTCCATTACCCACTGTGCTTTGCTCTGCTGTGTGCTGGTATACACAAGGAAATGCAAACACAGCATGCGCATCTGGGTAATGTTTGTTTGCTTGCTTGCGTGTGCGTGTGTGTGTGTGTGTGTGTGCGAGAGAGAGCGAGTGAGTAAGTGAGTTTATGTGTGCATGTGTGTGTTTGTGAGAGTTTATGTGTGCATTTGTGTGAGAGTTTATGTGTGCATGTGAGTGTTTGTGTGTGCATGTTTCTCAGACCACCTGAGGAAGAGATCAGAAAGAAAGTGCATGCCACCAGCAAAATCTTTACTGGGTCTCTCCGCAAGCTTCTCTCTCTCTCTCTCCCCTGATTCAGCTACTGGTGTCTTGTGTGTGAATGCGGACTGAATTAGCATGGGAGAGGGCTGCCTCCTCTGATGCCTGCGCACAAAAGGCCCCATTCAAAGCCACCACATGAAAGGGGTCCTTCAGAGCTCCGGACAGCCTTGCTGGAGGTCACTGTGGATTTAGCTTTATGGAAAGTATGGGCTCCTCCTAACTGACTTCCTTCATAAGGACACACACCGCAGGGGCTTCAACCAATGAACAAATCTGTTCATGTAAGTTTGTTTGGGTACAAACATTTGCACACATACAGAGTCAGACACATGCTCTTTTAATTTACTTCATATTGCCAGTGACTTCAAAACAAATAGTTTTCAAATCCTAAAGTTAAACAAAATTTATTGTGAAAACTACCTCATCTTCTCTGCTTGTGTGACACATTTCAAAATTGCTAAAACAAAGTAAACAGTTTCTACAGCAAAAAAAAAAAAAGAGTACAGTGATTTGTACACTAGATTAACGGTCTGCTTCGCAAGAGTGCCATTTCATTTTTCATACACAGACTTGGAGAAACACCTCCATTCCTTTATGAATTTCTACACAGTGATTTGAGAGATTAAGAGCTTTGGCTGCCTCCCCCGAGGAACAAACAGAATGGGGAAACGTCCACTTTATGTGATGTGTCACTTTTTTTCCAGGCCCTTGGCCTTACAGATTGCCAACACTTCATAAATCACCACCGCCGCACTCGCTAACTTTCTCAGAGTGCGATTCGATAGCTTTGTGTGAAGTTACAGTTAATGCGCTTCCCTCCCAGCAACCAGGCACCTGCGCGCGGTGGGTCTGAGAAATAGGAATAATATGCTCTCTGAAGATTACGACCCGTATCGCCATAACACAGGGAGAAAGTGAGAGAGCCGCAAAATGATATATTTGAAAGCAAAGAAACACAACTGAGGGTAAACCCAGGTAAAAGAAAGCAGAGTTCTCCAAAGGCATGAGGGGGTAGGGGTGGGGTGTGTGTGTGTGTGTGTGTGTGTGTGTGTGTGTGTGTGTGGGGGCGGGGTGGGGTTGTTTAGGGGCGAGGTGTGGTGGAGCGAGGTGTGTGCAATGAAAAGAAACAAATCATTAGAGGCTTTGATTACTCCAAGGTCAGCCTTTTCATTCCCGAGTCGCTCAGGTGGCCGACTGGTCGACGGCGATCCGTAAACAAGCAGGCTCTCGGAGAGAGAGAGAGAGAGGCGAGCTCATGTTTAGCTAATGAGAGTCTGAGGGGGAGGTTTTGTCCTTGACTTCTCCCCGCGGCGTTCTCGTCATTTAAATGGCACAGACAAAACCCGGCACGCTCGCTCTGCACCCTGTTGCAAAATTGAGATAACAAACTGAACTTCTTCAAGGTAATGTGGCTGTCACACGCTGTCCTTCTGGATTATGTCCTTTATGGCCACATTTCACAGTTAACATTTTACATCTGACACTTAGCATTTCACAATGTTATGTCAGTGTCTTTGTTATGACTGTTACTCATTCTACTCTGTCTCGCTCTCTTTGCCTCACCACTGGAGAATCTGCTGAAAAAGCACCTCTTTAGGAGGCTTTGTCAAGTGGGTTTGACAGCATGGTGTTCGTGTGGCAGTTTTGACATCTACATCGTCTTGGCAACTGCATGGTGATGACAGTCTGATCTCAGGTGACTCAAACACAGGGTGGACAATCTACACACAGCTATCACCTTTATACTACAAAACCTCATAGCACATTAGCATTTCTCATAATATATGAAACAGTAGTCACTCGCATTACAGTCAGACAGATAAGTGTACTGTGCATGTAACAGAATAGTTCAAATATGACATGGTATAAGTTATTCTCAGTAAGGTAAAGTCCATCAGTGCAAGGGAATACCACCAGCTGGCTGAACAAATGACAAAAACAAACAATAACAAAAACAACAACAACAAAACACACATGTGCAGGGTAGGCGAGCCAGGCCATGCAGCCCTAGAGCTAGGGACATCTGAAAGAGCAACAACATGCATTTGGGCAGCCCTGAATCAAGGTTATGAAAGACTCACCACACCACATCACACCACATCACACCCCCAACAAAACCCCCACAGCAGACAGAGCAGATGGCACCTCTTCCCTTGAACGTATCCCTACACCTACGTAGCAGTATACAAAATACGATCATCATCTTAAGCATTATAGTCACCCCATAAGATGGTTTTCCAATAAATTATCTAGCATAAATCTAGCTAGATGTCAATGCTAAACGGAACCATTTTTAGGGCTATTTTGTTTGTGCATGTTTGAAAAGTGCAGATTTATATGTAATGCACAGTCTATTTAATTTGGGGTAAGTTAGAATGGGTGTAACAGGGTGGACAGAATACTACATAGCTACTGAGTCATGCTGCATGACTGTGAAAAGACCCTAAAAATAAGGCCATGGATAAAACCGAAGGAGAAAGAGGAATGAGAGAGGTAGAGAGAGAGAGAGAGATGGAGGTAGAAACAGGTAGAGACAAAGAGAAGAAAGAAAGACAGAAACATCTGTTCAATTACTGTGTTTTATAAGTACCGGAAACAGATGCCTGTCAGAAGAAATTCAGAGGAAATTAAATTCATACAAAATGCTCCCACCGACTGCTTGCCACTTCTGAAATGTCAGCCCTTCTGACGAGCCATGAGTGAGCCAGCCAGGGCGCCATGGAAAAGCAGACAATACAGAGAAACACGCCGGCTCAGTGCAGAAACTCATTCTACAGTAAATCATCTCTCTCTCTCTCTCTCTCTCTCCCTTTCTTTCCTCCCTCCCTCTCTCTCTCTCTCTCTCTCATCCCCTTCTCTATCAGAGATGACGGGAATGTGGTCTTTAAAGATCTATTTCTGTCCAGCAGTTCAGAGACGTATGCAGCATTGGCCATTCAGGGCTAGCGCTGTCCGTATTTCACATCATTAAATCTCCTCTCTGTGAGGTTCCTCTTGGCGAGCGGGGCCGACCCCAGACAATCTCCCAGGACATGCGGCCAGCTAAATGTTCCCCATGCCTGTGAGCACAAAAGGGACTGTATCCTCAGCCTGACATCTTCTACGGTGAGAGAGCCGGAGATTCATGTGTGTCTGAAGTCTAACCTGCTGAAACACCCAGTCTAAACTGACAGCAAGACAGAAAGTCAGGATGACAGACACACACATACACACACACACACGCACCGCACACACACGCACACAATCCAGATTATTTTTTCTGAACTCACTATACAATATTAAGGACTTAATTGCAGTGTGTTCTATGTAGGCCACTATGCACCAGAATGATAATTGATGGTGCTGGCTCATTAGATTTTTGCCACAAGTGGATACGACACAGACACCAGAACCCACAGAGGAAACGGGAAAGGATGAGCTGAAGATGGGAGAGAGAGATAGAGAGAATGGATAGAAAAAGTCACACAGACAGAGGGAAAGAGATTTGAGCGTCATGTGTCCTTCACAAATGACTGGACATGCTCCGAGACCAGGAGGCTTTCACAGAGACAACCGTCTCTCTTCCTCGCTCTCGTTTGCTCTGCATCTCTCTGTTCCCTTTTTTCTCCACTTGCCACTCTCCTCCACTGCTCCTCTCTTTGTCCCTCGTTCCATCTTTTCTCTCTCACCCTCTCTTCCCTTTAAGTCCACTTCACACACACACACACACACACACACACGCACATGCACACGCACACATACACACACACACACTTCAACACAATCTTGAGAGAAAGTGGAATAGAACATTATATCCAATATTCCAATATGTGGTTTAATGTTCTGCATTTCTCATTAGTGGGCCACTTTGATTACTAAAAGTATGATTCTATGTAATGACTGTATGATATCTGTACTGTCCCTGTGTATATGTGTGTATGACTGTATTTAGAGATAAGCGGGAATATTATGACTTTGCAGTGTTTCACTGTTCTGCATAGCTGCATCAGTAGCTATCTGCTTCGAATTGCCAGGTTGCCACTAATCAGGGTCTGATTCAGTCCACGTGAGATGGGATGACCAACGCCATCTCCCGTCATCCTGGAAGGATACTTAAACCTAACTATTTCCTTGTCTAGTTAGAGCAGCTGATGGATCTTTAGGTGAAGTCATGCTGTCTCTCCCTTGATGCGCATCATTGTAAATAAACTCTGTTCCTGATTTTTTATACTGTTGGTCTGACTGGGTCTCTATTAAATCTATGGTATCAAAATTACCATCAATCTTTAAAGTGAATCATTCATTCTCATCTCTTTTTATTGTCTGTCTGTGTGGTAAAGGTAGAGGTGAGGTCATGATTGTGTTTTGTGCTGTACCGTCCTCTCACCACTGACACACCCACACACACACACACACGCACGCACACATGCAGTCACGTACACACACACACACTTCACTGACTTCATATTTCTCCGCTACACAACACAAGAGAAGATTGGTTGGTAAAAAGTGTGTGTGTGTGACACACATTTGTCTTTCTAAGACAATTCTTCCCTCAGATGACATAACACTGAGCTAAAAACAACAACAACAACAGTAACAATGGGTGTGTGTGAGGGAACGTCTTTCTATGGGAATAAATAAGCACAAGCGTTTAAGACACAGGCTGAGCAGCGGTGGCGGTGGCCTGTGATTTCTTCTCATCCCTAAGACTGATGGGAGAGAGTTAAATCAGGGGCCAAATGCCATCTCCCACCCATCTTAATACCCTCCCCGCCTTCCCCTTAAGCCCACATCTGTCCTCCGCAGGGCCTTCCGGACACACACAGAACAAAGGGCTCAGCCTGAAGCTCACATCACACGCACACGCACACGCACACACACACACACACACACACACACACACACACACACACACACACACACACACACACATACACAGACACAGACACATATAGCTTCTAAGTGACGTACGTACTCAACGTATCATTCTCTCTGTCGTCTCAAAGTCAATGGGGGGGTTGTGTGGTGGAGCGAGGGGGCTGATAGCTGGGTATTAAGAGACACGATGGTAAGACGGGAAAGAGTTGTCCCTGGTGAGGAGCTTTCTGAGCCGGCTGGGCCAAGGTTAGCTGATGAGGAGGACTCGGACAGGGCTGATCCGCTGGGGGTGACAGTCACAAGCAATCAGGATGGACAACCAGAGATGGGAGGGGAGCCGCAGAACAGGCCTGGGAGAGGGGGCAGATGTGAGCCGAGCATGTGTGTGTGTGTGTGTGTGTGTGTGAGAGTGTGTGTACTAGTGACAGTGAGTGATAAAGTGGATATGTGCAAGCGTCTCAGTCTATCTGTGTATCTACTGTGTTGCATCATGCGCGTAAGACAACGTACACATTTGTTTATTTGCTTTTGTGTGTGTGTGTGTGTGTGTGTGTGTGTGTGTGTGTGTGTGTGCGCGCGTGTGTGTGCGTGCGTGGCTTGTTGACAGCTGAATCTCAGCACTTCCTGTGGATTTGCCGGGGGCCTAATCTGGGCAGCGGGTGACCCCTTGATGGACGGGCTGACCGGACTGATGTGGGGAAAAAAAGGGATGATGGCAGATGGGAGGATGGAGAAGGCATGAAGAAAAGAAGAGAGGAGAAGGAGGAGTGCGAAGAGCGGGAGGAGGGGGATTCTTGAAAATGATGGAAGTCTCTGCTCTCTAACTCTGGCAGAAGCGGACAGCTGGGTTTAAATATTAATACTTTCGTCGACTTCTAACCCCTCACTCAGTTGCACTGATTGGTGTGCGTTGTGTGTGCTCTGTATGCATTCCAGGATGGGTTTGGGTTTGTGGATAAGTAGTATATTGTCAATAGCTGCATATGTTATTTAAATAGCTGCATGTGTTATTTAAATGCATGTGTGCATGAGTGTGAGTGTGTCTATCGTTCCTACATTTAAAAAATATATATATATATATTTCTGTGATGTGCATAGCTGCATACAAATATGCTCATACGTAAAAAATGTATGTGCATTTGTTTATATATATATATATATATATATATATATATATATATATATATATATATATATATACACACATATATATCAGAATATAATTGGTATTTTCCGTATAACTACGCAAGGTACTGGATTCAGCAAGATTTGTCAGTTAACTCCAAACATAATTCAGTAAAGTTCCTTCTGAATGAGCAAACTTAGACAATTACCCATCCGTTACACGTGTGGTGCACATCTCTGGTTTCATCCAAGGCACTTGCATGTACTGCTATCATATTATCACTATTATAGTTAAAGTTGAAGTATGGAAAATTATCTGGCGATTGCTGTAATGTTCTGATAATTGTGTGTGTGCATATGTGTGTTAGTGTGTGTGTGTGTGTGTGTGTGTGTGTGTGTGTGTGTGTGTGTGTGTGTGTGTGTGTGCCTCCCCCTGCATGACTAGAAGGCTGTGCTAACAGCTGTCTTGACTGCCAGACAAGACGGATCTTTCCAGAAGCCGACGCATGAACCCCACCCCTCTACCCGCGCCAGCGTCAATCAGCTTACCTGCGTCTGAGCCCTGCCTGTCACTCAAACGCAGTCATGGAGACAGAGGAAACACTCTAACGAGTCTCAAATCTCACACTCCACATTTCGACTGACTGTGGACAGCATGCTGGTGGTTTGTGTTGATCACCGGGCGACAGCCAGAGCAAAGGTTGACACGCTGTTTTTCAGGAGGAAGCATGGCTATTGAAGCATTTTCTGCTTCACTGTCTCTCGTTCTCCCACTCTCTCAAACACACACACACACAGACACACAAACTTTTCATCACACATCATCCAAAGACTGCAGTTCAGACTGCTTAGAGAATACTCTTTCTCTCTCTCAAACTTATCCTGGCAATACTGACACATACAGCCATGTCAAAAGATTGAGAGTCTGAGTGTGCAGATGAGCTGAAATGGAAAGAGAGAGAGAGAGTGCTTGTGTGTGTGTGTGTGTGTGTGTGTGTTAATGTGAGAGTGTTTGTGCATGTGTAAAGCTGTTGAAATAAAGGGCGCAGATGTTCCTCAGAGGAGCTCATCTGCATCCTAATAAGAGAGTATTAATGCAATCAGCCCGCTTAGCTCTCTCTTTGTCTGTACCACTTTATCAGCCTCTCACTCACACACACACACACACACACACACACACACACACACACACACACACACACACACACACACACACACACACACACACACACACACACACACACACACAGAAACACACATACACACACAGCTATGACTTCTGCATGTCTGCATTTCAAATCACCAAGTTCTTCAGCGACTCCCTCTTGCCTTGTGAATACCAACTAACAACAGTGCTGCTTTGGGCAAATCTGCATGAACCTGTTA